>NC_057863.1:355084085-355385960 GCF_019393635.1 Dromiciops gliroides
AAAGACTTTGGGCTTTAGAACGGATCTTAGCAATCTTCTAGTCTAACTCCATCCCCACCCCCCACCCCCACTCAATGCAGGGAAGTCTTCTCTAGCAAAGATATCAAGTGGGCTGGGGATGTTCTCAACAGATTCAAATGTAGTTGAGAAATATTTAGTAAGAAATAAAAATACAACAAACCACAAATAATGTTAATTTGTGGTTTTCTAAGCCAACATGTGACCTGCAGGGATCCTTATGTATGGTTGGGTGGCCAAATTTCTATTTGGGTTTGACAATATTATGCTATAGCATCACTGATATTCATCCTTAATTCAGTTCAGCAACTATCTTTTAAGTAACTACTATGGGGGATGAATTGTTCTAAGCATTGGGAATACAAAGACAAAAACTAGAAAGAATACTTGCCCTTTTTATTCGGAGGATGCAACATACTCATGTAAGTAAATGTAAAGTACTGTATATAAAAAGTAAAACAATAATTTTGAATATTAAAGGATTTGAATCACAGAGGAAGTGGATATGAAAAGTTTTATATAGTGGGGAGCATCAGAGCTGTGCATATGGCAAAGAGAGGTGAAGAGTTAAAATATTCCCGGTATGGAAGATTTTGCAAAGGCAGGGAGATGGGAAATGAGATTATGTGAAACAACTATTGGGTAAATTTGGCAAGAAAAGAGAATGTATGAAGAGGATTACTATGAAATAAGACTGGAAAAGTAAATGGAAATTTGGTTGTGAAGGGGTTGTGTTATTTGAATTTCAGGCTGAAGACTTTTTTGGAGTGATAATAGGAAGCAACAGAAGAATTTTTAAATGTGTGTGCATGTGTGCATGCATGCACATGTATGTGCAAACCCAAGAATATGCATAGGGAAAGACTGGGTTATACGGTGAGAACCAGAGTTTAGTTATAGCAATTTGAAACTATGTGGCGGATGGGTTGGAGAGAGGAGGGGCTATAGCGATAGGGAGACCAATTAAGAAGCTATAGAGATAATCCCAACAAGAGGTGATGAAGGCATTGACTGAGGTAAAGGAGGGAATACAAGAGGGCACCTGAAATACATGTCAAAGCCCACAGTTTTCTGATTCTGTTTTCTTCCATCTTTTTGAAAACTGGGACATTTGCCCTTCTCCAATCTTGTGGTACCTTTTTCATTTTCCATGATCTTTTAAATATCACTGATTGTGGCTCCACAATCACATGTTGTATTTCATATGTACATGCATATGTATATGCATGTGTGTATGTATACAAACACATACACATACATGTATATGCATGTGCATGTACATGTGTGTATATATTCATATATATATAATTTGCCAGATGATTTGAATTCATCAAGGGTAATTAGACGCTTTTTTCATCATCATTATTATTAGATACTATCTATTATTAGATACTCTCTATCACTAGGAAACTCATCACTGGAAAATCTCATTGTGCTCTAAGACTAAATTTGCCTGGTACTTTTATCTCATCAGTACTCTCTGCCCCTCTGATTGGACCCTACAACTAGAGGACAGAGCCATGGAATCTATGGACTCTTTTAAAAGGGGGCTTTGGTACAGTTTTTCTCCCCCCCCCAACCCCTCAGCCTCACTGCTTTAGGACTTCTCTGGAACTCTCCAACATTGGAGGTGCTGAATCACCCCTCCCCACCTTCAGCTTTATTTTGTGTTTTATCTTTCATTAGATTGTAAGCAACTTGAGGGCAGGGGCTATCTTTGTTTTTATTTGTGTTTGTATCCCCACTGCTTAGCACAGTTCTTGGCACATAGTAGACTCTTAATAAATGCTTATTGATTATTGATCAACTATTCCTCTACTTGAGTATAAATTATTTTTTTGCTATTCATTTTTATTCTCTTATTTCCAGTACTAGTGTTATTTTCCTTGGCATACAAACAAAACAAGTATTTAGCATCTTTTCCTTCTTAACCCTCCCCCCCCCAGTATTCCCAGTCCAGCCCCTCCTTCTATCCTCTTTTCCTCCCGATACAGCTTAAAAAAACCTCCTTGTGGTACTTGGCTACTCTCAGGCCTCTTTTAACAGGCCTTGCTTCTATCTTCTGAATAATTTCTTTTAAAACTAGAGTTGACTGAGGGGATTCCAATGGATCAACATCATTTTCTTCAGACAGATCCCAGTTTTTCTTCTTCACTGGCCTGATTTCCCTTTGTGACTCCAGAACTTCTCCTCGTTCTCCCACATTGATCTCCCTGCAGCCATTTTAGCTTATGAGATCCCACCTTTCTGTCTTCCAAACCCTTGAAAATCTGCTCTCCCACAGTCTGGAGCACACATCAGCCTCTGTTCAGATTTCCTGTCTTTATAACAAGGTATGGCAGGAGCTGGTCACTCTTTGTTAGAGTTTCCATCATTTCTGCCCCCACAACCTCTTCTCTGTTAGTGAGACCCAGGATAGAACTTTCCCTTATTGTTTCTTCTATTTTTTGAAGGATGTAATTATCACTAAGGTAAGTTCAGAAGTCATTAGCTACTCTGTTTTTGGCAGAGAGGGAGAGTTAGAGCAGGGTCAGGATAATTGAACCCCTCCATTATTATATCATGCCCCTGCATGTTCCCCAAATGACTCATCTAATTCCTCTTTCTGGCCAGGTGATCTGTACTATACTCCATAACAAAATAACTTCTGTTTCGTCCTCCATTGACCTTCATCCGAATCCTTTCTATCATACTTTCCTTCCTTTTGGCTCCTGGACATCCTCCTCATGACTTTTTAATATAATACAACCCTATCTATCCTATTTCTTTTGAATCAGACAAACCCAGCCAGAGCCATGGTGCAGTCATGGGTTTCATCCTACCGATAAGGTCAAATCCTTGCCTATTTTTGTAAAATTCTATTTTATTTTATCTTCTGTCATGAATTTTCTCCTTCCCATTCTCCCTCCCCCATTGAGAAAGCAAGAAAAGCAAAATCTGCTTAACTCCCTTATATTTATTCTGTACATACTTATATATGTACATGCTGCCTCTCCCTTCAGAATATGAACTGGAGCGTGAGAATTGTTTCATCCTTTATATTTGTATCCCTAGTGCCTAGTTCAGTGCTGGCCCTTGGTAGGCACTTCATAAATGCTTATTGATTGACTGATTCTAATCATCAGCTGGATTCTCAAGTCTCTAATTGTCTCTTGCAAATAAGTCTTTGACAGAGAATTTCTGAGATTGTCTATATTCACCAGACAAATACTATTAGATTAATAAAGTCTTTTATGGAGAATTAGATGTGGCTTTTGCTTTGGAAAGTGGTCTCTCTTCTATCCTCTGTATACTAATTACTAGCTTGGTAGTAAAAAAGAGACTTTGAGATACAAGTTTGCAATTAATTAGGGAAACTCCCAAGTGTTCATTCTGAAGGCTGATGGGGAGCGATGTCTTAATTGTTAGAGTTCCTTAGTTAAATTCAGAATTCCTGAGAATGAATTTTGCTGCAGCTCCCCTTGGGGCCCTTGGCCCCACAGTGTCCCGGATGCTTCAGTTTTTCTTCTCTGTAAAATCAATGTTGTCTCTCCAGCTGGTGCATCGCCAGCATTCAGGTGCTCCACAAAAGTGCATGAAATACAAGGGTGTTTGTTGAGATTAACCTTTCTAAAGAGGGCTGCTCTTCTGAATGGCAGCTGAGAATCATTTGGGGTCTTCTCCTCCTGCATGCTGATTGCTTTGAGCAAAAAGAACCAAGTATGTTAATAATGGGCTCTAAATGAGTGTGTTTACACAATATTTAGTAAGTGAAAGCTCCTAATTTTCTTTTCAGCATTACTTCACTGGTTTCTTAAATAGCTTTTCATTTCTGTTTATTTTTTTTTTTCTGCAGACTGCCAGCTTGATAGTCTTTTCAAGCAGTTCATCAGAACTCAGAAACTCCGACAAGCTTCTTTGGAGAAAGTTCCCACTGGAGATTTCCATAGGAAAGCTTTCACAGACCTGGTAAGTGGTCTTGTATTTTTAAGACATTAATAATTTTTCTGATTTGGTACCTCCCTAGGTGGCAGAGGGAAGGATTGATGAAAGAAAAACCTATACACCTCACCTGCCAGGAAAAATAGTATTAAGGAATGACAAATGAGTAAAACAGGCCTCAAAGTGCTAGTCAATGATAATTAATGGCATGCCCTCCCACTGATCCGGAGAAGTTATGTTTTTCCACATGAAGAAAATCAGTGTTATTCCCTTTGAGTGATTTGAAATAATAACAGGTAAAGATACAGCTGGTTGTTTTTTAAAAATCTGGCTCATTTGACATTTTCTCCATCATCCAAGTCTTCTGCAGATTTCTAATTCAATGACAACTGATTGTCAGGATGATAGGAACCTCTTGGTACTTTAAGATCTATAGGTGTCTTCAATTAAGCAAACATTCAATTCAATTAAAAATAAACAGGGGAAGCTAGGTGGCACAGTGGATAGATCACTAACCCTGGATTCAGATGGACCTGAATTCAAATCTGCCCTCAGACACTTAACACTTACTAGCTGTGTGACCCTGGGCAAGTCACTTAACCCCAATTGCCTCACCAAAATAAATAAATAAATAAATAAACATACCAAGAGGCAACCACTATAGTGGAAAGAGGGTTGTGTTTGGAGCCTAAGAACCTGGGTTCAAATTCTGGCCCTTCCACTTAGGACTTGTGAATCAATTAACAAACATTTATCAAATGTTCACTGTGGGGGGGGGCAGCTAAATGGTGCAGTGGTTAAAGCACTGGCCCTGGATTCAGGAGTACCTGAGTTCAAAATCCAGCCTCAGACACTTGACACTTACTAGCTGTGTGACCCTGGGCAAGTCACTTAACCCCCATTGCCTGCAAAAAAAAATGTTTACTGCGTGCCAGGCATCATGATAAGCACTGGGAGTGTAAAGAAAGGTGAGAAGTCCAGTTCCTTGCTTTCAAGGAGCTCACATTCTAATGTGGGAGACAACATATAAATAATCGGTCACATACAAGAAAGAGATAGATAGATAAATAGAATCGATGAAAGGGTAGGCATTAATATTTGGGGGGACTGGGAAAGGTCTCCTGCAGAACGTGAGCTTTGAGCCTAGTATTGAAGGAAGGCAAGGAAGTTGAGTCAGAGTTGAGGGAGCGGTGTATTCCAGGTAAGTTCAATCCAGATGTCCAGGATGAAGGTGCAGATGCGATTAGAGAAACATGTTCTAGAACAGCAAGTAAGGCCCTGGAGCTGGATCAGAGAGTGTGTGGAGGAGAGTTAGGATAAAAGAAGCCTGGAGGGGGCAGCTAGATGGCATAGTGGATAAAGCACCGGCCCTGGAGTCAGGAGGACCTGAGTTCAAATCCGGCCTCAGACACTTAACACTTACTAGCTGTGTGACCCTGGGCAAGTCACTTAACCCCAATTGCCTCACTAAAAAAAAAAAAAAAGAAGCCTGGAGAAGTAAGACGGAACCAAGTTAAGGAGAACTTTAAATGTCAAATGAAAGACTTCCTATTTGGTTCAGGAGACATTAGGGAGTTGTTGCAGGCCACCAAGCAGGGCACTTCTCATATCTGTCAGGTATGCACTTTAGAAAATCATCTTGGGGGGCAGCCAGGTGGCACAGTGGATAGAGCACCAGCCCTGGAGTCAGGAGGACCTGAGTTCAAATCCAGCCTCAGACACTTAACACTTACTAGCTGTGTGACCCTGGGTAAGTCACTTAACCCCAATTGCTTCACACACACACACAAAAAAAAATCACCTTGGCAGTGACTGCTGAATGGAGGATGGACTGAAGTGAAGAGATAGTTGAGAGAGGCAAGGAGACTAGGCAGAAGGCTGTTGTAATAGTCTAGGTCAGAGAAAACCCAGAACAAGTCACCTATCTGTTTATCCTGGGCTTCACTCTCCTCAACTGTAACATAAGGAGTTGGCTTTGATGGCTTCTTTTTAGCTCAGTCTATAATCCTTTTTATTAAGCACCTACCACATAATAGTCCCTGGGGATGCAAAGATGAGAAATGACAAGCCTTGCCTTCAAGTGGCTTATATTCCAATAGGAAGGATGTGATAAGAATGGGGTAAGAACAAGGTAGTATATGATAGAGGCAAAGATGGGATCCAGACAAAGTGCTCTGGGAAAACTAAAGAAGTGACACTTTCTACAGACATTTCTAATGGATGTCTCATTGACTCACACTCAACATGTCCAAAACAAAATTCATTCTCACTGACTTGTTTTTGTTTTTGTTTTTTTGGCAGGGCAATGAGGGTTAAATGACTTGCCCAGGGTCACACAGCTAGTAAGTGTCAAGTGTCTGAGGCCAGATTTGAACTCAGGTCCTCCTGGATCCAGGGTCGTTGCTTTATCCACTGTGCCACCTAGCTACCCCCACAAAATTCATTCTCTTTTCCTCTAAACACACTCCCTCTTCCCAACTTCTCCAGTTACTCAGGTTCCCAAACTCACAGTTATGCTTAATTCTTCTCTTTCCCTCATTCCCAATCATAACCAATCTGTTGCCAAGTCTATTCTATTTCTATAAGATCTCTTCCACTCACATGGCCACTCCTTAAATTCTCACCCTTACCTCCTGTCTATACTCCTTACTGGGCGGGGGGTCACCTTGCCTCCAATTTCTCTCTAATCCATCTTCACCCCAGCAGCAAAATTAATATTTCTAGAGCATATATCTGAAATGTCACCCCCAGCTTAACAAACTTTAGTAAGGAGCTCCCTATTGTCTTCTGGATAGAGATCCAAACTCCTCAGTTGGCAGATAAAATCACGTTCTGGTTCCAATCAGTTTTCTAGGCCTTTTCCCCATGACTCCCCCATAACACTCTCTATTCCAACCATACTAACGTACTTTCTAGTCCCAGTCCATGACATTCCATTTCAGGCTTCTATGATTTTGACCAGGTATTCCCCCATGGCTATAATGCTCTCCCTTCTCACCTCTGCCTCTTGGCATTCCCAACTGCCCCCCAGGCTTTGTTCAGACAGCACCTCCTCCTCAAGGTCCTTCCTGATCTTTCCCCTCATTATCATTTCCCCACTGGCTGCTTTTTGAGTCCTTTGTTGGATCTGTGATTTCATCCAGGTAGGAAGCTCCCATTGAGGATCTTTCCTGACTGGGAATCAGAATCACTTTTTCTGTAATTCAAGACTCTTAGAGAGTTGCCTGAGGCACTAAGAAGTTAAATTACTCTCCCAAGTCACATTCTTTTTTTTTTTTTTTGCTGGATAGTGAGGGTTAAGTGACTTGCCCAGGGTCACACAGCTAGTAAGTGTCAAGCGTCTGAGGCTGGATTTGAACTCAGGTCCTCCTGAATCCAGGGCCCTTGCTTTATCCACTGCACCACCTAGCTGCCCCTCCCAGATCACATTCTAAGAATTCAGCAAATGAAGGCCTTGAACCCAGGTCTTCCAGACTCACAAGCATTGACTTCTCCATCCATCATTGCCCCCAGGCTGCTTCTCCCACTGCTTTGGGTTTACTTTGCATATATATATGTATATATGTGTGTGGGTGGGTATGTGTATATGTATATGAATACATATATATATGTGTAATGTATATATATGTATATATACATATACACACATACACATACACACACACACACACACACACACACACACACACACACACACACACACATATATATATTTACTCATTGTTGCCCAGAGTTGATAGGAAGCTTGTTGAGGTCAAGGACTGCCTTCATTTCTGAGTCTGTATCCCTAGCACCTAACATGGTGTCCACTACAATAGTAGGCACTTTGTAAAATGCTTCTTGAATTGAACTGAAGGAAGTGTTAACAGAAGTAGCATCTGAGCTCAATTTTGAAGGAAGAAAAGGATTTCAACCAGAAAAATTAAGGTAGGTTGAATAGCCTTTTTGGGTGTTAAGCGTATTTTTTTAATATTCCCATTTTTTGAAAACTAGTGATCCCTATGATGACTCTATGAAAGGAATGCTTTATTAGCCAGTTTTCCCCACTTCACCTACTGTGTCCCATAAGAGTCCGCTGTCTGAGTTGGCTATTTTGGCAAACTCAAATGTTTCAGGAAAGAACCTTTACAAAGGATCTTTCAACTGCTATCCCTATCGATGACTTGATTGAAAGCCTAGCTGCTACCAGATGCTTCCTTTTGGAGCCAATCCACCGTCCCGATGATGCTGGCAGGATGCACAGGGTGGAAGGGCCACTTTGTTGATCACTTACAGAGAGGGGGAGTTGAAACCAGCAGGAGGGCTCTGTTTGCCAAGGGGGCCTCTGGGAACATAGGGATCCTTGGGAAGGCACTGAGGCCTAGTGAACGAGGGTCTAAAGTGAAATTGCTCTCATTGTTGGTTCCATAGCATGCCCCTGTGATGGCCAGAAGGATCCCTCTTTGGGGCTGCTGCCAAGCTCTGGAACCTGTGCTGCCTGCTGGGTTTGCATCTCAGAGGCCCGGCTCCCGCTACTGTGCTGGAAGAACACAGCCCTGTGCGTGCTCCTTTTAAAATTAGTTTTTAAGAGAAGTTTGATTCATTTCATTGATTCCGCCTGGAACAAAAAGGGAAAAAAACCAAACACTGATTTTAAGGGATATGAATTTCTTCATTGTTTTTTTGCCTCAGAGGGCTTTGTTATCCAGGAGTGTTTGCCAAGTGCTCTATTTCATGGGTTTTAATGAAAATCTGGGGCCCCATTTTTCTTCTAGATCAGTTTGTGGGGGACATATTTCTTTCATATGAAATTTGGAATCTCAGGCTTTGGATGTTATCTTGACAGAAGCAGATAACTGGCAAAGTAAGACACGGAAGGCCTTTTAGACCAGGCAGGCTTAATAAATGTAGATGGATGAAGTTTGGGTAGGACATGTTGGGGAGTGCCGTTTTCTCTTAATTAGGGGGAAATTAAGTGAGCTCCATTGAACAAACCCCATTTTGGAAAAGGAAAGCATTTGAGCGGCCTCATCCGCTCTAAGTTTCAAGTTTCATCCAAAGATTGCTCTTTCAGCTTTCACCAAGGCCCCTGACTTGTCCAATATAGAAGGGCAAATGTTCCTGCCTGGAAGCTGCTGGGGAAATAGCAGGAATAGCTTTACAACAGGGTAAATAAGAATCATTTCTACCTTTAGGGTTTTACTTTAATATTTATCTATTGAGTGTTAAAGATGATCAGACCATTTTTTTTATAAAGAAAATATGTGACTATATGAAATGTTAATATTGACATGAAGATATGGGGCATATCAGATAAGTAGAGACACCCCATGGCAGAAGGGGTCAAAAACTGGCCTTGGAGTCAGGAGGAACTGGATTCAGGTCCTGCCTCTTTCAAGTACCTGCTGTGCAATTGTTGCTAAGCCATTTAACGACCTACAAGTGCCCTAGACAACTTGCTTAAAACTATAATCAGTCAACAAGTATTTCTTGTATGCCTACTATGTACCAGGTAGTGGGAACAAAGACAAAAAGGAATCACCCCTGCCCTCAAAGACCTTATGTTCTATTGGGGAAGACATAAATATATCCAAAATATGAGGGGGCAGCTAAGTGGTGCAGTGGATAAAGCACTAGCCTTGGATTCAGGAGGACTTGAGTTCAAATCCAGCCTCAGACGCTTGACACTTACTAGCTGTGTGACCCTAAGAAAGTCACTTAACCCTCATTGCTCCCCGCCCCCAAAAGGAAAAGAAATTTAAGGGAGCATCCTAACATGCTGGAAGGAGAACAAGAGTCATTCTTTGGACATCCCCTTCTGGCTCAGTGGCCAATCCTCTTTGACACAGCCTCCCCAGCCCTCTCCTCACCCCTTTGTGGTGACAAGAAAACCAGCGATCCATTGCTGTATCATCCTAAAATCTAAGTCCTTCAGGACTCAGTTTGCCAGTCTACCAGATCAGGGGTCCCTCATAGATCTCTGCTACATTGGTAACTAAGACAGACCTAGGAACAGCCTCTACAAGGAGCAAGAAAACCTACAGGTGATGGAATTCCTGCTCTAGTTTTGATTGATGATTTTTAAAAATTGAATTGACAAGGTTATGCAAAAAAGAACCACTGTTTTCATAAAAAAGACAGGAGCATCCAAGGAGATGCCCTTTATAGAGCTTTTGTTAGTTACGTTCAAAAACATACTTGTATTTTTTTTTTCAGAGCTGTGGATTCATCACCGAAATGAAATATTGGAAGATTCCACTTTTAAAAAGCAGGATGAGACCAGGCAAAGCAAAAACAGAGAAAGAAAATTATAGACCAATTTCCCTAATGAATATTGATGCTAAAATCTTAAATAAGATATTAGCAAGGAGATTACAGCAAGTGATCACCAGGATAATACACTATGACCAGGTGGGATTTATACCAGGAATGCAGGGCTGGTTCAACATTAGGAAAACTATTAACATAATCAACCACATCAATAAGAAAACCAACCAAAATCATATGATTATCTCAATAGATGCAGAGAAAGCTTTTGCCAAAGTACAACACCCATTCCTAATAAAAACACTAGAGAGTTTAGGAATAGGTGGAGCTTTCCTTAGAATAATAAACAGTATCTACCTAAAGCCATCAGCAAGTATTATATGCAATGGAGATAAATTAGAGGCCTTCCCAATAAGATCAGGGGTGAAACAGGGATGTCCATTATAACCCCTATTATTTAATATTGTCCTAGAAATGTTAGCTTTAGCAATCAGAGAAGAAAAAGAAATTAAAGGAATTAGAATAGGCAAGGAGGAAACAAAACTGTCACTCTTTGCAGATGATATGATGGTATACTTAAGGAATCCTTGAGAATCAACTCAAAAATTACTTGAAACAATGAACAACTTTAGCAAAGTAGCAGGATATAAAATAAATCCACATAAATCATCAGCATTTCTATACATGACCAACAAAGTCCAGCAGCAAGAGATAGAAAGAGAAATTCCATTTAAAGTAACAGTAGATAATATAAAATACTTGGGAGTCTACTAGCCAAGACAAACCCAGGAACTCTATGAACACAACTACCAAATACTCTTCACACAAATCAAATAAGACCTAAATAATTGGAAAGATATCAATTGCTCATGGATAGGCAGAGCTAATATAGTAAAAATGACAATACTGCCTGAATTAATTTACTTATTCAGTGCCATACCAATCAGACTACCTAAAAATTATTTTATAGAGCTAGAAAGAATAATAACAAAATTCATCTGGAAAAACAAAAAATCAAGAATATCCAGGGAAATAATGAAAAAAAATTCACAGGAAGGTGGGTTAGCGGTACCAAACCTAGAGTTCTACTATAAAGCGGCAGTCATCAAAACTATCTGGTACTGGCTAAAAAATAGAGTGGTAGATCAATGGAATAGGCTAGGCTCAGGAAATGCAGTAGTAAATGACACTAGTAATGTAGTGTTTGATAAACACAAAGACTCCAGCTTCTGGGATAGGAACTCAGTATTTGACAAAAACTGCTGGGAAAACTGGAAGATAGTATAACAGAAATTAGGCATAGACCAACATCTTACACCTTATACTAAAATAAGGTCAAAATGGATACACGATTTAGACATAAGAGGTGATACCATAGGTAAATTAGGAGAGAAAGGAATAGTCTACCTATCAGATCTTTGGAAAGGAAAACAGTTTTTGACCAAACAAGAGATAGAGTATATTATAAAATGCAAAGTGGATGATTTTGATTACATTAAATTTAAAAAATTTTGTACAAACAGAAGCAATGCATCCAAAATTAGAAGGGAGGCAGAAAGCTGGGAAACAATTTTTGAGGCCAGTACTTCTGATAAAGGCCTCATCTCTAAAATATATAGGGAACTAAATAAAATTTGTAAGAATCCAAGTCATTCCCCAATTGAGAAATGGTCGAAGGATATGAACAGGCAGTTTTCTGATGAAGAAACCAAAGCTATCTATTCCCATATGAAAAAATGCTCTAAATCTCTAATGATTAGAGAGATGCGAATAAAAACAACTCTGAGGTACCACCTGACACCTATCAGATTGGCTAAAATGACAAAAAAGGAGAATGATAAATGTTGGAGAAGCTGTGGGAAAATTGGAACACTAATGCATTGTTGGTGGAGCTGTGAACTGATCCAACCATTCTGGAGAGCAATTTGGAATTATGCCCAAAGGGCTATAAAGCTGTGCATACCCTTTGACCCAGCAATACCACTTTTGGGTCTTTTCCCAAAGAGATCATGGAAGGGGGAAAGGGACCCACATGTACAAAAATATTTATAGCTGCTCTTTACGTGGTGGCAAAGAATTGGAAGTTGAGGGGGTGCCCATCAATTGGGGAATGGCTGGACAAGTTGTGGTATATGAATACAATGGAATACTATTGTGCTGTAAGAAATGATGAGCAGGAGGAGTTCAGAGAAACCTGGAGGGTCTTGCGTGAGCTGATGATGAGTGAGATGAGCAGAACTAGAAGAACATTGTACACAGTAACATCAACATTGAGTGTCGATCTACTGTGATGGACTATATTCTTCTCACCAATGCAATGGCACAGAAGAGTTCCAGGGAACTCGTGATGGAAGAGGATCTCCAAATCCAGGAAAAAAAAAAAAGAACTGTGGGGTATAGATGCTAAATGAACCATACTATTTCATTTGTTTTTGATGCTGTTGTTTTTTTTTCTATTTTGAGGTTTTCCATCATTGCTCTGATTTTTTTCTCTTATAACATGACTAATGCAGAAATAGGATTAATGTTATTATGTGTATATATATATATATATATATATATATATATATATATATATATATATATATATATAACCTATATCAGATTACCTGCTGTCTAGGGGAGGGGGGAGGGAGAGAGGGAGGGAGAAAAATCTGAAATTGTAAAGCTTGTATAAACAAAGGTTGAGAACTATCTTTACATGTAACAGAAAAAAAAATAAAATGCTTTATTAATTAAAAAAAAAAGAATCCAGCATTGACTCTACACCATGAACTTTTATGTAGGAATTTATATACTGACATTTGTCTGAATTGTGGCTATTTCCCTGGTATGATCACATTAAATTTGATGTGTTGTTAAAAAAAAAAAAAGCAGGATGAGGAAAATGAGGATGAGTGCTGAGTGTGGGGTAGTGGGATGGTGGAGGCCCTGTGTTCATATCTCACCTCTGTCACATATTACTTATGTAACCTACACTGGGTCTCAGTTGTTTCATGTGTAATATGAGGGGATTAGGAACAGATGATTCCTGAAGTCCCCTAAGGTTCTAAAACTTGTGCTCTCCAGTGTCCTGTTTTGTGTGAGAAAGAAGTCATTTTATAGCACGTAAGAAAAACCACTTTCTATTACATGTGTGCATGGCGATGCCTCAATCTGTTCCCAAGAAAGTCACCTTGTGTTGTATCAGGTGCAAGCAGTGATTTCTAGAATATTCACAGTTATGCAATTAACTTAAGTATATTCTAACTACCTGTGATTTCAGGGCAATTTGCCTAAATGGTGTGAGTGCTTAAACTTGTCCCGTGGTGTTGCAATGTATGTAGTGGGCTTTCCTTTCCCTGGTCTGGGCAGTAAAAGTAGAAGCTCATGACTTAGTAGGCAATGCTTTCCCTCCTCCCCAGGCTATTATAGAAGGCTATTTAATATTATTTAATGGCAGGCATTTTCTTATGAAAATTAACCTGGTCCAAAAATTCCTTTAGAAAAAAGCTAAGGAATATTATCGCCTGAAAATGTTGTGTATGTATGTATAGATATATATATATATGTATGTATGTATGTGTGTGTAAAGCTATTTATTCAAAGATATTCATAATAGCCATTTGTTATTGCAAAAAACTAGTTACCTAAGTGTCTAACAGTGGGAGAATGGATAAACAAATTGTGGCACATTAATGTAATAGAATATTATAATGTAATTAAGATGGGTGAGTATGAAAAATATAAAGAAATATGAAGGGGGAAACTATTAAATAATGCAGTGTGGAAAAAGCAGAACCTGAAGAACAGAATACACACTATGATCATTTAAAGGAAAAGAAACATGGATGGGAATGAATAGACAAAGATCTTGCTGGAGATGGAGAAGGGGTAAAATAATACTGTTATGACATTGGATGCAATGAATTTCATTTAAGTGTAAATAGTTGCAAAGTAATATTATTTTATTGTACTGCTGTTCAGTATTGTTTGTAAGAAATCATTTCTTTTTAAACAGCAAACATTAAGGGAGGGGAGATTTGTTGTGGGATACAGTCTACACTATGACAGCAAAGCTTCCAAAGACTCCCCCCCCCCAATTTCCGTTCATCTTGAATGAATATGCAGAATACGCCTACTCTTCTTCTAACTTGGGTCTACAAAATCAGCACTTTGAGTTTGGGGTTCTTTTAGGGTAGAAATTATTCAGAGCTCTCCACTGTTCTTCCCACTCAATGCCTTGAATGTTCTGATATGACACAGAGAAGCTTTTACATTCTATGTTAAATCGCTTTCACCGTGTCAAATTAGTTTGCTAAATTGCTTTCTGCATGTTGCTCCTCAATAGCAGAGAATACCCCCCTCTTCTGCATGGATGCAGATATTCCCAGTAGCATTTTGCTGTCATGAAATATGACTTATGGGAAGTATGATTGAATATACCATCAGTAACTCCGATTTGAATGTTCCAGGTAGTTATGTAAATGACATATAAGGAACAGACAGGACTGTGGCATTAGGGATGTGATTAGCAACTAAATTTAGAGAAATGGGGGAAGGGAAATATCCTGGAACTAGGAGGATGATGCTTACTTTTAGTTTTAATAATAACCAATATTTTTAAAGCACTTTATGGGTTTGTAAAGTGCTTTAAACATATGACCTCCTTTGATTCTCATAGCAACCTAGGAAAGTAGGTACTGTGTATAGCTTTATCTCCCCTTTACAGAAGAGGAAACTGAGTCTCTGAGAAGTGCCCATTATCAAAGTGTTGGTGTTAGAAGTTCTGATTTTATTCAGTAGCAATTCTCTGTAAGTGAAGGCTTTACAACAACAACAACAAAAATAAACCCTATCCTAATGATTCCTTGTAGCAAGGCAAGAATTATGGACTATTTAAAGTAAGTTAGGTATCTTCTCTATATTTGTAAAAGATATTTTAGATTACTTTTATTTATTTATTTTTGACCCAAATTTGTGATTTCGTCAGTGTTGGGGGAACTCTGGCTACCCAGGCAATTGAGTAATTCCTTCCTAACTTAGCATTAAAAAGTTGCAGTGGGCTTTGAGATGTTAAATGACTCACTCATCTTCATCGTCACACAGCCGATATGATGGCTCAGAGGTAGGATTTGAACCCATGTTTTCTTGGCCTCCCTAGGCAGCCCTCAATGAGCTATGCCACATTGCATTTCCTTTACAGCTTGGTAAACTAGGGTAAATGGGCGAGTGTGTCTTTTTGTTCAGCAAAGTAATCCCAGAGTTAGGGGACAAACCCGAGTTCTGATTCATAAAGTCTTTGCTCCAACTAGCAGACCACAGCCATACCAATGTGTTGTTTCAAGGGAATGCTTAATAATGATCACTTTAAAAAAATAGAGTTGAAAAAAATATATATCCCTAGGGGTGGGTTTGTAGATTTTGGTGAGGAATAATTTGTACCATACATGATAAAAATTTGAATACATCTCTTCTAATTTCTCTGTCAAAAAGCAGCATGATTCAGGGTTGAACATTTTTAAATGCAGGTTGTAAAGCATTTGATATGAAAGGTGTGCTATTAGCACAAGGTATTATTATTTCATCTAACAGAAGAAAAAAATCATAGCTCCAAAACTATCTTACAATCTTTGTTTTGTGCTTAAAGGCTAAACCCCTCACTAACCTGGAACTGCTAAGATGACATAGTTCTATAAGAAAACATAGAGCCCAAACTCTGAAATGGTTTCGAATTGCCAAATTCATCAAGGAATGGAGAGTCTTTGGGGGTTTTCTTCCTGTCTGTGTTCCTTTATGATGATGAGAGGATCTTAAATGATAGCCATATTTCAGGAGCGGAATTACACTTTTTCAAGGCAGGGACTTCTCACAGTCAGAACACTGATTCTAGCACTGCCTTCGGAACACAGAAAGCATTTCACATTGTTTTGAAAAAGGGCCACTAAATATTGCATGTAGTTTTCTCCATCAGATTGTTTATTTCTCGGCATTTTAAAAAGATACTTAATTTTTCTCAGCAGCTATTTTTGTCAATACACTGGGGGAAGAGATTTTTAAGGGCAAAATTTGCATGGGGTGCGCCAAGAGCTGGTATTTTCCTGGAAGGCTGCTCACTAGTTGCATAAAAATAAATCTCGCACTGCTCTCCAGAAAATGTCCTTGGCATTTGGTGTACTCTCTAAGCAGCATCCCGCATCTAAGGTTTCAGTGAAAGGAAAGAAAAAAAAAAAGATCCCCATTTGGTTTGTTTGTTTCAACGCATACTTTGGTTTCACTAGAAAACAGAAATAGGACACTAGAGGGCGCTGTCTGATTTGCTTTTTTAACTGCAATGCATATGACTATTGCAAATATCAGTGGGTTCTTTTAACCTCAACCAAACGGGAATAAAAATAAGGGATGAGGACCTTATTCTCTCGCCCATCCCTCCCCGCCCCCACTCCAGGTTCAGAATGGGGTAGGTGTTTAAGAATTCTGAATTATTAAAAAAAGTCGTTTTTTATTACTATGGGCTTTCACGATTGTCATCTTGTAATAATTTTTTAAATTCCTTTGACTGGTAGAAAATTTATTGGATTCCAAGCTTTCCCGAAATGTCAAATGATTCTTAAAATAGCTGGGAAATTAAGCAATGTAAAACAATTAGTGCTCTTGAGTTTTCCTATTAGCATTTTCCAACACTTTGACTGTAGCCCTCCCCATCACTGAACTAAGAACCAAGGATAGATAGAATTCCCTCTTGGAAGACAGACCTCGTCTGCAGGGACTGACTGCTTCCTTTATTAGGACACAAATTAAGAGTTGATGAGGCTTCCAATTAGATTCCTCTTTTAATATCTGTGACATAGAAGTCACTTCTTTTTTATCTTAGAAGCTAATGCTCTATGTTCAACTTATTCTGTCTGGTGCCTTTTTCGAAGGCATTTCCACAAGATGATTGGAAAAGACAGCTTATTATTCCCATATTGCAGATGAGGAAATAGAGATGTAGATATAGCAAATGATTTATGGTCCGAATAATGAGTCTGTAGAAGAGCTAGGAATAGCTCCACAGGTCTCCTGACTTCTATTCATCTCAAGAGTGGAGAAAGCCTTTAGAGCTATCCTTATTTTAGGTTGGACTAATTAGCTCAAATTATTTAAGAATCTGACCCATCCAAGTCGAATGCAGAGTGAAAGAAAGGTGGTGAGAACATTTCAAGCTACTAAAGATAATAAGCTGGTGTATAAAGACTGAGCTTGGGGGGGGGGGCAGATCCTGAAAGTCTAGCAATCATTTTAAATAAGAAAGTCAATAAGATCACAGCATTGTCGATCTTGAGTTAGAAAGGACCCCGGAGACCTTTCCTCTTCTTTTACCAATGAAGAAACTGAGACACAGGAAAGTTAAGTGACTTGCGTGAGGTCACATAAATATTAAATAGGTAAGATGCTGCTTTGCTTCAGCCCTGGGTCTGAACTTGTATTTCATGAATGAGGAATTCCTTCCATCAAAGCAGATTTCCAACTCTTGTATAAGTGATTCTCTGAGAAAGCCTCCTGACTCTCTCTCTTAGGGCACTAAGAGAGTAAGTGATCTGTCCAAGGTCTTAGAGCAGCCATGACCAGGAAGGGACACTTGGAATCCACTCTGCCTTTAATCTAGTTTGCCAAGCTGCCTCTCAGGATGGTGTTGGTAAATTTATATTCACTGAAGGAAGTCACCTCTGGAACTGGTTCACTGACCTGCTAGTTTGATAATTCTTTAGTTTCTAGAACCTAAACTTTCAACCTACATAAATGACATGTGAGTTTTACCATCCATTTAGAATGAGATACAGAGTGGCTGTCATCCCCCCAAAACCAGGTGGAGTTGGAAGGGACCCCAGGAATTATCTACTACCAAGCCCCCTCATTTTATAGATTAGGAAACAGTACTAGTGAGTTTAAGTAACTTACCCAAGATAACTATTAAGTAGCAGAGATGGGATTTGAACTCAGGTCTTTTGTCTCTAAATGTGTCATTCTTTCTGCAGTACCTAGCTACACAAGAACTGTTTCCTTCAAGATCAGGGAGGAGTGTGTGCTGTCTCCCACCTAATATATTCTTCATCTGATATAAGATTGTTTCTTCAACTCCCAGCATATACCTATGAGACTTTCAATGTCCGAATGAAAGGAGTCTTTTTTCCCTCATTTTCTGGTTCAGTGCCTTTGTAGTGGCATCAGCAAAGCCCTCTGCCTAAACAAGATAGTTTAAAAAACAAAACAAAACAAAAAACCTTGAATCCGTTAGAACCCAGGGAGAGAGAGAACACTGCTTTCTGCAGTCCCACAACATAGATTTTCAGTTCAACATGTTCTTTGAGCTGTGAGACTGGTGATTTTTACACGTGGGAGAGGCCCCATTGGTCACACCTACCCCCAACTTAGCGGTGCTTAGCTTCTCAGCACTCCTAGCCACACATAAAAGCACCAAGAAGCTTAAAGGCAGAAGATATAACTTCAAAGCTTTCCTTGGGGCTAGTTTGACTTGTCTTTAACCTTGAAAGGAGAGGCACTGCATGGATGTGTTGAACAGAGCCCGCATGTAGCTGCCAGCTACAGCAAATGTGTACAAGTGCTATTTATTGGGGGAAAAGACTGGTCAATTGTACCTTATATATAGCACATCAATGGAGGGCTAATGCTGCATGAGGATCTGAAAACAGTAGTGGAGCCAAATACAGAATTACAGAATCTCAGGGTTGGAAGGGACCTGGAAGCGATCGAGTCCAACCTCAACATGACTAATCCACATTGCATCATCACCTGACAGGTTCTTATTCATCTCTGACTGGAAGAGCTCTGGTGGGGGTGGCAGTGGAGGCCCTCCATCCCACAGCCCTAATTGAAAGCAAGTTTTCCCTGACATCAGGACTAAATCGACTTCTTTTTAACTCCTCTGTTTTCAGGGCTAAGCAAAACACAAGGGCTTCAAATGCCAAATAGAGAAAAGGCAAGAGGGAATCATGGAGTTTCTTGAGCTGGGGAGTGACCTCAAAGCTAGATCATTTCCTGGCCCACCTTAAATCTATGTGAAAATTCTAATCAGCCATCCCCTGCCTCTCCTGCCTACACTTTCCCTTTCTCAAGAACTGTATTTTGCTGACATATTTGTGCTTATGTTTATTGAACCTTCTCCATCCTTACTAGAACGGAAGCTCCTTAAGGGCAGGAAATGTTTCTTCCTTCAATAGCACAGGGCCTTTGTACATAGTGAGCCCTTAGCAAAGGTTTATGGTAAAATGCATGAATGAATGAAACCCTAGAGTAGGCTAGGCTTCTCCCTGTTGAGGGCATCACCACATCCTCTCATTTCCCCAGGGTTTACAAGCTCTGAGTCTTCCTTGACTCTTCCCTTTCCCTTATTCCATTTCCAATCAGTTGCTAAGTTTTGTCAACTCCAGCCCATCATCTATGATGTTACTTACACTGCTCCTCTTCCTTCCCACTTGTATGTTCACTTCCCTTGTTCAGGCTCTCACTACCGCTTGCCCAAACTATTAAAATGGTCTGGTTGGTTCTGTTGCCTCCAGTCTCTCCCCTTTCCAATCCACCTTACTCTGTCAAACTGATACTCCTAAAATCAGTGAGGCAGTTGATAAGTGCTTATTAAGCACCTACTATGCATTAAGGGCTGGTCTGTCACTCCCTAGCTCAAGAATCCTCAGTGACTCCCTATTGCCTCTCTAGGATAAAATACAAAGGCCTCTGTTTGGCATTAGACACCCTTTACAGTCTGGCTCCAATCTACCTTTCTAGGTTTATTATACATTTTGTTTTCTTCAGGTTCTCTGTTGCTAGATGTGACAGTCCATCTCCCATCTGTCCCCCAAAGCCTGGAATGTTTTTCATCCTTATCTCTGCTTCCTAGCTACCTTCAAGGCTCAACTCAAATGCCACCTCCTACATGAGGTTGACGCCGATGCCCTGGGAGATTAATATCCTTCCCCACTCCAAATCCCTTTTTTTTTTTTAGTGAGGCAATTGGGGTTAAGTGACTTGCCCAGGGTCACACAGCTAGTAAGTGTTAAGTGTCTGAGGCCGGATTTGAACTCAGGTACTCCTGACTCCAGGGCCGGTGCTCTATCCACTGCGCCACCTAGCTGCCCCTCCAAATCCCTTTACATGTGTGCATGTGTGTTTGTGCATGTATGTGTTCACATGTGCATGTGTGTATATTATAAGTGTGCATGTGTATATGTATTTGTGTGTGTGGATGTGCATATAAATGTGTGTATATATGTGTGTGCATATGTATGTGTGCACGCATGTGTATCTCTTTAACTGTGCACATGCTGTTTTCCTGCTTTGGGTCCTTGAGAGCAGGGCTTGCCTTACTTTTGCTTCAGTTTTCACTGCCCCTGACACATAGGAGGTGCTCAATGCTGCTGAAAAGAATGAATGAAAATCAGCAGGTAAGAAAAAGTCCAGCCACCAAGGAGTGAGAATACTTGAACACAAAAGTTTATTGAAGCATAAAACACATTCAATTATTGGTTGCTTTGTAGAAGAGGACAGAGTGGGTTTGGGGGGTGGGGTGGGGAGAAATCCCCAGCTCTGCAAAAGCTAAGCCCGGTAGTCAAAGCTGCCCTGGCAAAGGGAAGAGAGGCGCTTCGGAGGGTCCAACTCGAGTGCCCGGATGGCACACAGACCGACCATTTCCAAACACCTTACAGATTTCCTAGAGCCACTCAAGTTCTCTGGCTATTTCCTCCTGACTTTTTGTCTTAACAGTCCCTCTCACTGCAAACATGGGATCTGGACCACTTAGTGGCTTTCTGCCCTTCTCTAAACAGAGACGCTGTCTCCGTTTGCTTCTGTCGTTCCTCCCCTCCCCCACCCCGAGGCTTCTCGTCTGGGGGGAGCCAAAGTTTTTGGAGGTGGCCAAGTTGAAATTTCAGGCAAGTTGGATGCTTCCCACGATAGGCTTTTCGTAGCACCAGAGTGTGCTCGCTCATCCAAATAGCCTGGAATTTCCCTAGCTTCAGACAGTCCGTTTTGCTCCATTTTTAGCCTTGAGAGGCTGAATACTTTTGTATGGGTTTTGACTTAGGGGCACACACTTTTAATCCTACAAGGAGTTGAAGTAAGTAAATTACAGTACTTTAAATAGAAACCTTGAGTTTATTATGAGGTTGTGCCTGATTTATACACCAAATGCCATAGTGAAATCTGGGTCAGGATGAGGAGGGAGATCCAAACTTGGAGTTCCATGGAAGAATTAGAGGCTGTGAAGAGATGGAGAGAATCATAAGCATAAAACACATTATCGGGATGGAGCAAACTGTCTGGAGAGGATCCTGTGGCTCAGGACTCGTTATCTGCTAAAGGATGGAAAACTTCTCAGTAGGAGCCACCCTCTTTATCCAGTTGGTCCTAAGCAAGGCAAGGAAGACGCAGCACCATCCTGATATTGAGGACCTTGTCCCTGGAGTCCTGACTAGTTCAGGTGATGCCCAGGGAGCTTCTGGGGCTTTCTGGAGTTTGACCAGGACAGCAGTATGCTAGTACAGGGTCATCCCCATCCTATTCTCACTCCTGGGGCACCTGGTCCAGTTTAGTGGCCTAAACGTAAGCATGTTTAGTCATTGGGTTTTACCTCTCAGCATCAGGCACGTAAGTTTCCCCAAAGTGGTTGCAACACCTTATTATAAAGTCTCATCCCCAGGCGTTAGAGCATATCACTTTACCCGCCTGCCCCGCCCCATTCTCTCGTACTTAAGTTGTATATATTTTGTGTTTACTCCTGTGGGTACCTGTTGCTTCCCACTTCCTGGTCCTGCAGAATATAAGCTTATTGAAGGCACTAGGCATTTCCCTGTTGTCTTTGTATTCTGGAACATGGTGGGTGATTCAGAAAAAAAAAAAAAGAATTGAACTGAATTCACCTCCATCTTATAGAAAAATAAATGGGGATCCAGAGTCAGGAATGGGCCTGAGAAAAATTCCACCGTGTCTATTCCCTCCATCATTCCTGGGAGAGTTAGGTTCATGGTTTTGTTACTAATTTGGTTGGACCTCAAATAGGAAGTCCCTTTAACAGGGGTACAATCAATCACTTCTTTAACTTTTCACTTCTCTCCCCAAAGGGATGGCCAGAAAGAACAATGGGTTGACTGCTCTGGGGTACAGAAAGGTTTCTGTGAAAGTGGGTTAGGAGTCACCTCGGCAGCTCTTGCCATCTTCTTGCAGGGTCCCTGTCACGCAGCTGCACAGAGGTCCATCCACTCTGCTTGTGCAAATTTGCTCACAGCCGCCGTTGTCTTCGCACCAGTCTAGCCCTAACAAGAATGCATATTGATGGCCAATGAGACGAACTGCACACAGAGTTACATTTGGAACTTAAACTCAATGCTTTAAAAGGAGGAGATGAAAAAGAAAAAGTAAAGCCTTTTGTGATTAAAAAAATTCAACAAAAGTAGTTACTTGAGAGGAAGTTATCAACTCTTCTGAGGATGATGCCCCCCTAAACCCTCCCCCAACACACTCACACAATATTATTTGTTAGGGAAACATTCATTGACCAGATTCATAACATATCAATAGAACACACCCCACAGTTAACTTGGGTCTTCAAAGCGTGTTGCTTTAATAATTAATGGTATTTGGGGAACGTACATACTTTTTCTCCTAATAGGTCCCACTGAAATGATCTGTTCTTTGGGTTCTTTTGTGTAATCTGTGGCAATCCTGGAATTCTGTGGGCAGTTCTGAAAAACAAACACCAGAGGGGCCACCTCTTGACTTCAGGCTGATCATTTATTCTTTCCCACATCCCCACCCCCAAAAGAGTCGATGGCTTCAGCCTCAAGCATGATTGCTGCTTGGATTAATTAGAACCAATGCATTCGTGATCATTGAGCCCACTGGGGGCATGAATGCTCTGTGTTGATCAAAATTGGAGATGTTTTCTGCACCAGGGTCAGATTATAAAAGGCTGCCTGTCCAGTGATGAGGGCTGGTTTGTCTCATTAGTTACTAATGTATGCAGAAATGGAGGGAAGTGTGGTTCCTATCAATCTCTTCTTAGAGTTCCGATGCTTGACAAGTGTGATGATGAAGCATAGAAGGTGAGGTCCCAAATCTAACAAGGATGGTGGTGAGGTAACTACCTGGCACAGGAGAGACAAATGCCTCCAAGTCTACGACCCCCAAAGTATAAGCTGAGGATACAGTGGTTAAAGGAGGCTGAAGAAACTTCACAGCTTGTTAGAATTCTGAGGGATGTGAGAGGTTGTCATCATTATCGTCATAGCTAGCATTTGCATTGTGCTTTAAGGTTTGTGAGGCATTTTATGTATATTGTCTCATTTGATCCTCACAACAACCCTGGAAAGTAGGTGCTATTATTTTATAGATGAGGAAATTGAGACTGAGACAATAAGGCTCAGATCACACAGTTAAATATCTGAGGCAAGATTTGAATTCAGATCATTAAGCCCAGCACTTTATCCAATGCGTCACCTAGCTGCCTAATCGAGATACTCTAATTCCCTCATTTTGCAGATGAGGAAACTAAGTCCCAGAGAGGTTAAATGACTTGGAGAGAAAGTTGGACTTGGAATCATTGGAGACCTGGTTTTATATTTTGCCGCTGACACTAGCTGTGGGGCCAAGGGCAAGTCACTTCATTTCTCTCCTCATCTATAAAATAGGATAATGGGATACTTAAAGCATCTGCTTCACAAGGCTGTTGTGAGGCTAAGTTGTGGTATAAGTGTCAGCTCTTATTGTCCAGGGCTTGCCACAGGACCTTGCATATAGTAGACACTTAAGAAATTCTTTCGGGTTGACCTGAATTGTCCAAAGACAGTTAGTAGCAAGAGTTCAGGCTTAGCCCACGGTAGTGGCTTGAGACATAACTCCTAGCTTAGGTCAAGAAGGGTAGCTTGTAATGGTATGTCCCTATATAGCCTTGGTGTTGAGACAATAAAAAAAAGCCTTTCAGGGACGGGAAGTGGGATAACTGACCATCATTTCAGCATGCCCTCCTCTTTTATCCCACTGGTGCTGACTCCTCACCCCCCAAAGGTATGGAGAAGATTCACAATGCAGCCTTTGCCAAGTGCCACAGAGAGCTCTTTAGACCACGTGTTCTTGGCCCTCACATTCCACCATCTGGGGAAAGCTCGGCAGGGAGAGAGAAGATGAAGGATTTCATTTCTCTGCCTCTCACTTACGATTTTGCAGGAATATTTTTCTGAATCACAGAGTGACACTGCACAGTGAAGGTGAACTTCATCGTAGTCCCCGATGAACTTGAAGACCGTGACATGGAAGCGACAGGTGAGAGACACGCCATTCTCCTCGATGCCGATGGTGTTATCTTTAATATTCTGACACCTGCTCAGACAGAAAAGTGCTATCTGTGCTTCTGGCACGTGTTTTCTCCTCTGATCCTTTATTCCTCCCATATTCACTTTAAAATGGCATCCATTCCAAAAAACTACCAGAAATGACCTTGTAAAAGAATGCCCTTGTAACTGAACAGATACCTTCCAGACCATGAGGGTCTGGGACTCATTTTCCCTGTTATGTATTATCATAGATATGGTTTTAAAGCACAAGAACATATTGTTAATTAGTACCATAAGTGCAAATAAAGATTTAAAAAGAGAGTGAATTCCCATCTATCTCAGTTTCCCATTTCGTCTCTCATGTTGCTGTGTTTTGCTTATTGATTTTTTTTGGTGGGGCAATCAGGGTCACACAGTTAGTAAGTGTCAAGTGTCTGAGGCCAGATTTGAACTCAGGTCCTCCTGAATCCAGGACCAGCACTTTATCTACTGAGCCACCTAGCTGCCCCATGCTGATTGATTTTTTTAAAGTGAGGCAGTTGGGGTTAAGTGACTTGCCCAGGGTCACACAGCTAGTAAGTGTTAAGTGTCTGAGGCTGGATTCGAACTCAGGTACTGGTGCTCTATCCACTTCGCCACCGAGCTGCCCCCAGTGAGCGATTTTTAATCAACAGAAGATGATTCTCTACTTAATACATTTCTTCAGTTAAAAATGTTTTGGGTCTGTCCTTGTGATTTCATAGGGACCTCCCAGTGAAGAAATCTCAGAAAACTGACAAAGATCTGCAACTCATGTGCTTAGAGCACCAAGACACAGGGATATTTGCCCAAGGTCATACAGCCAATATGTGTCATAGGTAGACTTGAACCTAGTTCTTCCTGACTCTGAGGACAGTTCTCCATCCACTACAGGAGCTTAATTAATTACCCTTCTATAATATCATCATGAAGCTTCCAATCACAAAGGTCCATGATCTCCAAAGAATCCCCATTGGAGGTGGCCCAAACAGCAATGGAAGGCACACTGGGGGGGTAGCTGGTATTATCTTGCCGCATATTGCCAAAGATGAAGTAGCATGTGGGCAATGGGGCTGAGACAATGGTGTCATCGAAGACATGAGGAAGAGGTAAGGTAGAGCAGTGCTGGGACAAGTGAGAGGACCTGAACTCAGTTCCTTCCTGCCTCCGATGCGTACTATCTGTATGGCTGTGGACAAGTTACTTAACCAAATCTCTGGAACTCAGTTTCTTCATCTCTGAATGAGGGGGTTGGACAAGATGGCTCTTGCAACTCCTTCTAAGTCCAAATCTATGATTCAGTGACTCTCTGTATGACTGGAAAAGGAATCAGTCATGAAGCAAGAATGAAGGTGAAAAGCTCAACAGCCTGAGACTTGCATTCCCAAAATATCATAGGCAAAGACACCAGAGCATCGAGTGCATCCCCTACGGAAGGATGAGGCCATGCGTCACAGCAGATGAGTAAAACCAGCCAGATTATGATTTGTTTCTGAGGAAGGAGTGTCCATATTGATGAGATCTCAGATGCATCTAAATCACAAGACTATGCCATAGAAAAGCCCTTGATTTGAGACCTGTTACCAAGGCCTGCCACATGTTAGGGGGCCACTGGTGAAGGGATACAGGGATCATGGGATGATGGAGAACTGGAAGGGAACTTCTTAGAGGCCACTTTTGGATCAGGGTGAAGGTGGGTGGAGAGAGAACAGCAAAGGGTGATCACTGAAATGATGTGACGTGGGTTCTACCAGCTCCATCCTATACTTTGGGCAGTGAGCATTCCCTAAACTCGGCATTTGCATTCCTTGAGACAACCATAACACTGTCTGAGTGGGAAGTCATGGTAGCAGGGAAGTCCTACTGATCAGTGAAAGACTGAGATGCCATCAAAAGAAGAGTTATTTTCTTTTCCTTATGGCTTCCCCTGCCATCCCCAACCTAGAGTTCAGAGATAATTAGAAGTGAGGTTATCTCCAGAACCTCTTGTATTTACTCGTTTTTATAATTAGAAACAAGAGTTGCTAGAGTTGGAAGAAATAACTTAGTCTGATCCCCCTTTTGACATCCATAGAGGCTCTTCATGCAACAGAACCAACACTAGAACAAGTCCGTTGATTCCTAGCTCAGTATTCTAACCATATTAGGAAAACCCAAAGTTGCCTTTCAGGAAAATGGCCATGTGAAAATACATTTGCTATATTGATTTATTACCAGGGAGGGCCATTATTTATGTGTGGGGGGAAGAGAGGGTGAGTTAGTGATAGAGATTCAAAAGAAAGGAAGGAAGGATGAATGATCAATATATTTTTTTTAATATAGAAGAAAACAGAAAGTACAGAAGGTAACATAAAAGGACAATTTTGCTACGACCAGGTTAAATTTGATGAATGCTTAAAATGTACATAACAAAACTCCATTGTTTTATATGGAATTCTCTTTCTTGTTCTTTTCTATGTTGAAATACTCATTTTGTCCATGATCCCTAAATTCATCATCAAGAAAGAAAAAATTTAAAAGCCCTAGAAAACATATGGCGATGAAACATTGACAGCCCTACCTTTTCTTTTCCTGACATTCATTTGGACTTTTTAGAAGATGGCCGAGGCATCATTAAATTCTACCGATCCATTGACCTTTCCAAGAGCCTCCCTCCCTGATCCCTATTCTCCCATTATTCTCTTAGATCCATCTGTGTTTATGCTGGAGTCCCCAGGAGAATATTGACTCCTTGAGGTCATTTGTCTTTCTATTCCAAGTGCCTAGCAAGGCTGCATATAATAATGATTAAAAAAAAAATCATGGGAGCAGCTAGGTGTCGAACTGGATAAAGCACCGGCCCTGGATTCAGGAGGACCTGAGTTCAAATCCGACCTCAGACACTTGACACTTACTAGCTGTGTGACCCTGGGCAAGTCACTTAACCCCAATTGCCTCACCAATAATAATAATAATAATAATAATAATAATGGTACTTAGCATCTCTATAGTAATCTTAGGGTTTGCAGAGCTATATATATGTTATCTCATTTGATCTTCACGACAACTTTAAGTAGGTGCTATTCCCATATTATAGATGAGGAAACTGAGGCTTAGGTCAAGTGATTTGGCTAGGGTCCCACAATCAACCAATAAGCATTTATTAAGCACCTACTATGTGCCAGGCACTGTGCTAAATGCTGGGAATACAAAAAAAGCAAAAGACAGTTACTTTCCTCAAGGAGCTTACAATATAATGGGGGAGACATTATGCAAACAAATATATACAAAAATGCTGTATGCAGGATAAATGGGAGATAATTAACAGAGGGAAGGCACTGGAATTAAGAGGGTCTGGAAGGTGTCTGAGGAAGGTTTTGAATTAAGGTCTTCCTGACCCTGAGACCTCAGTTAACTAATCATTACTTAGTGAACTGAATGAAGGCATTTGCTTTTAATTAACTCAGCATCCAGAATAGCAGAATAGCAGCTGTGGGTGGAGGAGGGAACCATGTGCTGTGGAAACAATGTTGTCTGGACTCTAGAGAAGAAGAAGGTTATAGTGGCTCCCAGCAGGTACAGGAGGGGGTTCAGAGGGGGTGTTCTGATTGTGGACTTGGGAAGATTTCTCCACCATCTTATCTTCTGCCCTCAAGGGCCTTCTGTATGCCTGACTTAGAGTAAGCAAAGAGAGACATTGTTTCCTGACCAGGCACAGAGATGCCCACACATTCCAGCCACAATCATTTACTATGATACTTGTTAGCTCCAGATCCAATGGAAGAGGAGCCACTTGTCCACTGACTTCTGAGCCTTCAAGGAAGTGCCTCTGGGGAAAGTTATATCTGATTACAGATTGTGATGCCTAACTGGGGTGTTAGAGAGTGGCAGACTTGAATAAATGGGGTGGGTCCCATGCTGCTACCATTTCACTCATTGCTTGCCACTTGTGGCCTGACCATAGCTAACTCGTGCCTGAGGGCCGGTAAAGTGAGGTTAATGTAGAAACTCGAATAAAAATCGTATTCCAAAGCCTCACTGTGGCTTGTGCAACATTCTGAGTTCTCAAGGTTATGCCTTTAAAGTACAAGGTCTTGGAGGTCTCTACCTGGCTGGAAAGAGCTTGAGTATGAGCCAGGTGGCTCTGTCTGTCATTTGCAGACTGCTCCATCTACATCTGGAGAGGATAGAGAGGAGAAGGCTGGTAGGTCAGTGATCATTCCTGTTAATGTGAAATGTGTCTATAAATGCTGAGAGTGGGTGGAAGGAATACTCACACTGAAGAAACCATAGCTCTTTTGAAATAAACATTAGTCCCATCACTTTCTGCAAGGAATCCCATAAAGAAATCTAACCTGGGTGACTTTTTTCAAGCCCTGGGGTAAGTTGAGATGCAGGAGAACTTTAATTTTTAAAAAATATTCAACTTTAGTACAAAATGCAAAATACCACAATTTCCTTCAAAAAAGACACTGAGGTAATGAATGTCATCTGGGTTTATGCAGGAAAAGGAGCTGTGGCTGTGGAAAGGAAAGAAACAAGGGGCTGAGAAATGCATTTTTAGCTGACATGGGGGTAAGGAGAACAACTAACTTTAAAGTCCTGCCATTAGTCACAAAGGCCCAGGGCTTTAAAAGAAAAATGAGTCAAAAGTCACTTCCCTGAATCCAGGAAAGATGGTAGATGAACCATTCCAGGAAAAAAATAATGTCTCTCTACCCTTCTGAAAGATCTCAGAAAAAAGTTCCTATACCTTGGTCAGCCACCCATGCTAGTGGGTGTCACTGTTTATTAAAAAGGTTTTTCTGTTATCTAACCTGCATCCCATTTGATGCAGTTCATTTCTTCTTGTCCAGATCAATCCTCACCAAAATGAATAATTTTAAATCACTTTCACTTTTATGTGTAAATCTCACTTTCCAGTCTTTTAGTCAAGGTATTTCCTAGATCATCTAGAGATGATCCATATCCCTTGTTAGTGGTAGAAATCAAGTCTCTTAACTCATTTTCTCATCTGTAAAATGGGATTAAAATTGGGGAGAGCTAGGTAGTACAATGGATAAAGCATCAGTCCTGGATTCAAGAGGACCTGAGTTCAAATCCAGCCCCAGACACTTAACACTTACTAGCTATGTGACTCTGGGTAAGTCACTTAACCCTCATTGCCCCACAAATCAAAAAAAGAAAAAAAAATAGGATTACAATAATGCCTATTTCCTAGAGTTGTTATGAGGATAAAATGCAATATTTGTAATGCACTTTTCAAACCTTGAAGTGCTATATAAATTCCAGTTATTGTTTACTAACTACTGTGACAACAACAACGACTACTACCACCACCACCAGCACCACTACCACAACTACTACTACAACTACTATTAGTGTTATGTTAGGCAGCATAGGATTTCTATTTTGCTCACCTAGGAAATGACCTTGGTAAATAACACAGTAAGGACTGAAAGAGCACCCCTGAATCCCAAGAAGGCTACGCACCCTCCTTCAATGATGAAGTATCTGAGTTTATCATTGCTGTCCCGGGAAGGGGTTGCATAACATTTGTTCAATGTCAGGATCAGGTGTGTGGAGTCTGCCCCAACAACGAAGACTCCCACATACAGCACATCTCGAGTGGTCAACACTACCTCACCCTGCCGGTAGGGATGCTTGTAGGAGGCATTCTTGTATAGAGCCATCTTGGTGGTGAAGCTGCCCTCTTGGGTTGGGACGGTCAGGTTAATCACACTATAAGGTAAACAATTCATGAGAAGGGAAGCCACAAAAATGCGATATTTATTCCCAGCTCTTAACCATTTTTCAAGGTGAAAACAGAGAGAAGGCAATGGGATGATGAATGCCTAGGTGAACTTCTAAGGAGGGAATTCTTGATCTCATAGCCTTAAGGAGGCCACTGCAATTATGGCATCTCTCAGACACCTGATGGAAGGGACAAGGGGCCCAAGAGCCTTTACCTCAGCATCGGTCTGACAACAGAATCTAAGGAGATCTTGATGTCCAATTCATAAGCACAAGAGAACTCCACGTTGATGGTGCGATCCCTGGTAATGATGTTGCCAGTGTTATTGGCACTCTCGATCCAGACTGTGTTTTTGTACATGATGTGGGTACCATTTGACTGTGGAGCAGAGGAAGGTCAGAAATCATTAATCCCTGGAGTGAGCCCTTCAAGTCAGCAGCACTGAAAGTGGCAGAATGGCTTCATTCCATCTGTAACTCAGAGGCCATTCATTATAAATCAGTCTGGAGCAAGTCTCAGAATGATGTCAAGCGCTTACTGGAAAAAAAATTACAATAGATTTTGAGAGCACCCTCCATTCCCCTAATCTTGTATAGGCAGGGAGGTCCTTAATCCACCACAGAACTGTAACTAGGACTAACTCTCCATTGTTCATGGCAAGGAGAGGGATCGTGGGTAATCAAAATCAAGGAAGACTCTCAGCCAAAATATTCAACATCTTCTACCAAATTTTCCACCAGAGCTATTATTAAACACCAGCAGAAACTTATTGGAGTTTGCCATCCTCTATTTGCTAAGGAGTGACCCAAAGGTGGGCAATAAGTTGTACCAATCCATAAAGTGGGCCATTAAATCCCGAGTAGCTACCAGTTGGCTATCCTTTGGCAGCAGAGCCTTTTTTTAATGGAAAACCCGGTTTGGGACAAAGAGGGAAGATGAATTCTATGCCTGTTTGAAGGAGCAGTGGGAATCCAGGAGCTGGAAAAGAGCCGAGCTGGAACTAGGCCAGGACATTTGAGAAATGCCCGGCCCTCAAAGCCCAAGTTTAAATCTGCCTTTGGGCAAGTTGGAAAAGAGGCTGAAACCAAGAGACAGAAGAACTCGTCCACTGAGAGTGCAAGGCAGACAAAACAAATCAAGGAAAGAAACACGAGTCAACTATTGTGCCATTTCAGTGCCTACAAACCCCATAACACTGAAATGACTGTTTCCTTTCCTGCTTTTCATTCCTTTTGTGTCTCTGTTTCCTGCCTTGCTGCTTCCTGAGGAGGACATTTTGCAGTGGTAGCCCATCCTCCCGTTAGCTTTGGGAGGAACCTGGCTGCCCCTATTCCGGGGGGGCCTTCCCTGTCCACAAACAGTGTTCTTCTTGTCCCATTTTCTCACCTGCACGATGTTCCCACAGTTTCCTTTCGTGTTGTTGATCTGAAAGGAGATGAAATCTTCCCCTTCAATGCCAGAGCAATGCCGATCATTGACCCTCACCCCCTCTCTCTCAAAGCCAAGCTGAAAGAGTTTGCATTTGGATATGGAGACTTCCATCTGAGCAGCCTTGCAAGTTACCTCGGCATCAATGATGTCATGTGAGTCTGTGGGAAACAATGGTTTTTGAAAGAAAAGTCACTGGAAAATGAGTTCTGCTGTGTGGGGCATGGGGGTGGGGCGAGGATTGAGGAGAGAGAGGCATAAACAAGACATCTGGGAACTTGGATTCTCCAGAGGCTGATGACATTCATTCAAAGCCTGGTGCATCTCCAGCTGTTCTTTGGTCTGAATGCAAGCTCTAATTTATTTGAAAGTTATGTTAAACTGTACAGACACCTATGCCCTGAGGGAACAAATGGCAATGCCTTTAAGAAGTGAAAAACTGGCAACCTTCCTGTTTTTCTCTTTCTGATAAAGATCCCTGACAGTCTTCCTGTTTAAGGCAGGGTGCCCTTGTGGGTTCTGTGTATCACACCCTGCTTACTGTGAGCCTTCCTAACACCAACTGGTCGCTTTGTTGGCAGTGGCAACAGGAGCTCATTCAAACTTCCAGTCTGAGAACAGCCTGGTTGGCAGGACTCCCCCTCCCAAAAACACACGCACCAAAAACCAAAATTCAAACAGTCCACATAAAAAAAATCCCAAATACCCAAACCCTGGTGTGTGTGTGTCTGTGTGTGTGTGTGTGTGTGTATGTAAGAAATTTCACTTGTTTTGTGAGTTGGTGATACACAATGCCAATTGCCATTTTATCAAAGTATGTAAACCTGTATTAATGGACGTCATAGAAAAAAAAAGAGAGGTCACTGTCAGCAAAGACAGCTTCTCAGTTGTCATCTCCTCCCATGGTGCCTTTGAGACAATTAGGTTTTCATCCTCTAATGTTAAATTTAGCACATTTTTTTAGTCCAGTAAGAAAACAAAGGTCAGCCTGCAGATCATTGGATCCAGCTTAACACCATACTTTCTCTGTGGAGGAGTTTGTGGTTCTGGGAAGCAATGAAAAATGGAAGCAAAGGGAGCGCACTACACGTCCATGATTGCCAGGGAGAGTTCAGACAGCAAATCATTTATTTTCTCCCTTAAGGGAAATACAAGTGTGGACACAACCATCTAGTCTCAGATATTTGTTGTTGGTTTCCGAAATTTCTCTTGGGTCTTCAGGGCTTCAGGGCTCAGGATGGGAGATCAAAATCTCTAAGCTCAAATAAGTCTAATGAATGCACGGGAAACTCCAGCCTACTAGCTTCTTTTTGCCTGTTAGTTTTGAAACATCTTTACTTCCCTGTGAAGTGAAATCTTAGATCGATTCTGATTTCTCTGGCATTGAAAATAGCCCTAGATGGAATTAGTGGATTCTCTGCATGCACAGATTTATCTAACCTGTTATAATTTGCCCAAGAGAAGACTTTAGATGTGTGGAGATGAGTATGGACCTCTTCTAAATTGTTTTGACACCTTCCATGCTCTGCCTAAATGGTAGTAATGGATCAGTAATTTGGCTTTTAACTATAGAATCTTATCTGTAGTAACTGGCATGCATATAGTACTTTTTATTTTACTTTTGCAAGGTAGTGAGGGTTAAGTGACTTGCCCAGGGTCACACAGCTAGTAAGTGTCAAGTGTCTGAAGCTGAATTTGAACTCAGATCCTCCTGAATCCAGGGCTGGTGCTTTATCTACAGCGCCACCTAGCTGGCCCATATAGTACTTTAAAGTTTGCAAAGCTCACTTGATTCTCATGATAACCCTGTGAGGTAGGTCCTGGGAGTTTTATTATTGTTATTATTTTTAATACACATGTAGCAGGTGAGAACAGTGAGGCTCAGAGAGGGTAACTTATCTCTGATCACAAAGCTATTAAGTGCCAAAGGTGCTATTTGAACCCAGGACTTCCTGACCACTATGCCTTCCTGCCTCTTGAAGATTTGTTTCCTAATATTGTTATTGTTATTATTATTATTATTATTATTTTCATGTTTTGCTTCTTTGGGTAAGATGGATGATTGATTGAATTTGTCACTCACTGTTTCCATAGGGTGGAGGTTCGATGCAACCACATAGTTCTCCACCATTATCCAGCTCACAGGTACGATTGGGACAGTCGGCCCCCACACAGGGATCTTCAACCACTCCTGCTAAAAGGGAAAACAAAGCAAGAACACACATAACTTTATTTTCACACCAAATAACAGTCATTTGGGGCCCCTGACTGGACCTGGCATCTCTTGATTCTGTGCTTCTTGGAAAGGTGAAGGATCTAAGACAATAATAGCAAATCAACTGACTCTGGTAGTGACTGAAGAAATCAGCTGCCTGGTTACTCCCACCATGGTCTGATGGTGGGATTTACTGAAGGCAGAGATGACCATTAGAATCTCTAGGGACAGGTTGACAGAATCACAGGGATGACAGGGACACTTTGAGATCAGTCATAGAGATGGAACTTCTTGATTTGTGGTGCTCCTATGCTACCTCTTTCCATTTTCTAAAAATGAACCCAAGCAAATAAAAAAACACACCTTACTTGAATTCCTTAGATCAATGATTCTATTTCCTTAATAGGAGAGACCATTAGATCATGAGTTCCTCAATGGCAGGGACTATTTTTGCCTTTCTTTGTATCTCCAGTGCTTAGCACAGTAGCCAGCACATAGTAGGTGCTTAATAAGTGCCTACTAATTGACTGGCTGTTAGTAAACTATCAATCTATGCAAGAATCCAAGCCATAAATATTGCCACACTGTAAGTATTACTGATTCAAGGGGCTAAACCCAACTCACTTGAAGCACTTCCTGAATTAAATTAGCTATCTCCAAAGGGAGCTATACTTAGCTGATAAGAATGTCTCCTGCCTTCAAAGACTTCCAGAGAGGACTCTTTACAATGGCTCATGGTAATACCTCTTACCTACACAGAGCAGTTGGCTCTGTCATTTAGCGTTGATATTGCATCATCCTATGATCTATAACCATGAGTTGGCCTATGATGATTAAAGCCTGCTGTTAAAGTGGCTACAATAACGGATTCAATCCCACCATGAAACAGTTGCAGAGGGGAAACTTTTCCTTTGTCATCGACACAGATCACACCCCTGGCACCAGTCAGTCACATGCCAACTGTAACAGGCTCCTGATCATAGAGAGGGCTAAGTGAGAACATCTGATCCTCCCTTGTAATAACAATGATCTTCCCATGATATTACCAGTCATTCAAATTATCACCCTCTCTTTATTCCCTTCCACTACCAAACTTCTTCGAAGAGTGGGCTATACATGCTATTTACACATTCTCCTCAGCTCCATAGATTCTGACTTCTATGTCATACACTTCCTGCATCTGATTCTATAGTACGTGAACTTTCTGTGGCATCTGATACCACAGATGAGTCCCTCCTTTCTTTGTCAACCTTGCCTCTGTTGGCATCTATGACATTCATTGCACTGCCACAGTTCTCTTGCTATTCTGACCATTCCTCTGTCTTTTTTTTTTCAACTCATTCCCCTCCATTTTGTTTTCTTGGGAAATGAAGGTAATCGGTTTGGGCAGGAAAGGGGCCTGGATGACCATTTCCACCGTGTCCTGGATGAAGTCCAAGGAAGAAGATGGCCCCAGGAGGGCCAGAGGTAGACATTAAAACAAGATTTAAGGGTTTATAGGTTAAATTTCCACAAGTACACACCGGCAGGGAGATGGCCAAAGGGTAATTGCAGATACTGCCCAAGAGTTTCCCTATGGGCACTGGATTTATAGGCAACAAACACTAAAAGTTGTGCCTTCTCTCTTCCTCTCGGTGTCCCTGGCCAAATAAGCATCCATTTAATATAAGTCAAATTTCTTTGCCTTATCACAGAGAGTCCTTTCCTGGAAATCGGAAGAGCATCTTTCCAGGAGAGGGATCATGTGTCTCTTTTAGAAGATGGAATAGAGAACTTTGGTCTATAAAACCAGGGAGAAAAGAGGGCCCCAGACCTCTGACGATACACCTCACTTACTCAGTCTAGACCCAGACAGCTCAATCTTTTCCATGGATCCTCTTTATAGATATGTGCATCTTTTATGCATATGCTCAATGTGGCACCACTCCGGCAAATGTTGGGCACAAAACAGGCATTTAGTAAATACATGTTGACTGATTTATACAGTGTGAGAATGACCAATCAAATAGCATAATAGATATAAAGTATATCCTCAGAAGCGCACATAGCAAAAAGAGCCTATTTGGAAATGAGCTGGTTCATCTGCCAGTTGGCAGACATTACCTGCCCATGTGCAGGGAGAAGCTTGACTTGGATGTAAAAAGCAATAAGATTCATTAGAAACAGAACAAGCATACAGCACAAGTTCATTGAATATAAAACAATTAAATAAATTTTTAAAAGCCACTTCTATTGACAACACAGTGAGTCACAAAAATTGAGGCTACAAAACGAAATGTTTTCACTAAATTTCAACAACAGAGAGAACTGTGTTTATTAACTTGTTTATAGACTGTTTTTGAACTCATCGAAGACACATTCTTCATTAACATCATTGTTTTCTAAGCCCCAAGTCATAGTTTTCCCTGAGTGTGACCTGATTGCTAATTTTCAGATTTATCATTCTCCAAATGGGCCAGACTGTAAGCATGGTATATGTGATGTCCTGAGGCAAGTTGTTTTTTGTATTTGGGTGCATGCATGTATAGGATCAGGCCTATTCTACATATATGTCCATGTAATATATGTCCATGTAAGCACACATCTATTCCTGCACATAATCATCTTTATATGGCATTTGACTTCTACTAAGTGAAAAAAATGACCAAATGCCCACATAGAATCAACACACTTATGTAATTTTTACTATACTACTATACATACGAGAACTTAGTCCTCTCTCTACATATCTACATATTTATAGACCTCTTCTGTCTCTCTGTCTTGTGTTTCCTGTGTCTGTGTGTCTGCCTCTCTCCTAACTTACTTTTGTGAATCCAACTGCAACCTAGCAGGCTCTTATAAACTCATGTCTCCTGTCAGCTCCTCAGGCAGGACATGTCTAGCTATGTCTTTGAGTGATCTGCCTGTCACTCTCCATATCCGCTCTCCCTTCTGATCTCTACCCAAAAGCTCTTCCCAGTATAGAGGGCATCTACAACTCATGTCTGCAGCTGAAATCCATCAACATCATTACCTTGGGCTTTTCAATTTTATCGGCTGCCAAATTGTCTACTCTGAGCTGGAGAACCTCACTTCCAAAGGTTGCTTTCCAATTACTTTCTCTGGGCTCGAGATATGGGTGAGTAAAATTTCACTCAAATCTCTGTGGCCATCCATGGCCATGCAACCCTGTAAGCAAGGTTTGTTATCCCAGATAGAGGACACTGTCCATCCCTAGGCAATGCCACATCCCCTTAAAGCCCATCCATTTAACTGAGGAAGCCTCAGTAGACAGAGATAAGAAGGGCTCTTACAGCAATTCTCCTTCTCAATCCACTCAGTGCTGAGGATGCCAAAGGAGCGGCAGGCTTCTCCATAGGCAGCCAGGGAACCACACAGCTGGAACTTCTTGTGATTATAGCAGCCATCTAAGAAGCAGGATTCATAGAAGGGAAGGGGGTCCAGCAGCCCATAGCAGGGCTGGAAAAAACCTTTCATGTCCGTGAGCTTTAGACAGTAGCCATCCCCTTGCATCTTCTGGATATGCACGTTGTCACAGGTGGATGCATACTGTGAGTACTGAAGCTCGTTACAGCTGGGAGGCAAAAAGAGTCCGTCAGTTTAATTGAGACAAAAGAAAATGGCCAGGGACACTAGGAAACCGTTGGTTTAGATTCAGTACCACCAGTGAAAGACAAAGGACACGTGCCTCAGATTTGTTTGTTACTATAGGTATCTAGTCAAGACAGGTCATTCTCCCACCAACTGACTGGATGTCCTTGGTCAAGTCACAACCTCTTTGGGCTTTAGTTTTTTCCATAAGTAAGACAGGATGCTTTCTATTCCTTCCTCCCCAACTTGAATATTTTGAGATGAAGGTGAAATAACAGTTGAAAATAAGTGTCATATCAGGGGCAGCTAGGTGGCACAACGAATAAAGCACCTGAGTTCAAATCCGGCCTCAGACACTTAACACTTACTAGCTGTGTGACCTTGGGCAAGTCACTTAACCCCAATTGCCTCACTATAAAAACAACCAACCCCCACCCACCCTCAAAATAAATGTCATATCAAGGAAAGGTATAATTTTATCATGAGATGATTAATTATCATAATTTTTGAGCTGAAAGGGATTGTAGAGAACAGTACGATTGAAGAAAGTGATGCCCAGTCGCCAGGTAACTTGAACAAGCTTCCGCAGGTACTAAGTGCCAGAGGTGGATGTGAACCCAGGTCCTCTAATTCCAGATGAAGAATTCTGTCCACTGCATCATGTTGTCTGCCTCCCCACTGGTAGAACCAAATCAAGCCCCAGGAGCCTTCACACCGAGCTCTCTCTAACATCTCCCTACCACTTCCATTTCTATAGTGTTTTTCTGTTTACAAAGTGGTCTTGCACACGCCATCCCATTTGATACTCACTGTGACTCTGTAAGGTAAGCAGGGAAGGTATTCTTGACCTCACTTTACAGAAGGCAAAATGGGCACCGGGAGTTTAAGTCATTTACCCAGTGTCCCATGGGTATAAGTAGCAGTGAGAACTAGAACCCAATTCTTTCGTTTCCAGCCCAGGGCTCTTTCCACTACAGCTTGCTGTCTCTCCAATGGCTAGGCTAGCAGTGTGGCTCTGGGCAAGTCACTTAACTTCTTTGACTCTCAGATTCCTCGTTGGTAAACTGAGGCAGTCACACTAGATAGTCTCAAAGGTCTTTAACTCATGAATTCTATGCAGCTGTGATTCATGAGAAAGTTTATTCTACATATCTGGTTCAGTGTAAGAATATGGAAGGCCCAGAGGAGATTCATAGGGGCCTTTCTACTCTTGGGTACAAAACTGACTACTGGCCTATTAGAAGAGAGGGAAAAATGGGCGAGAGGTTCAAGATACAGGTATAAGAGTAAATAAATATCTGCTGAATAGCAATTGATTGAAATGCAAGAGATGATGATTTGAGCTGCCCATGGGACTTCTGGACTGGAAACCCTTTTTTTGCAGTAAGAGAGATCTTGCCGTTTTTCATTCAGGCAGAGCCAGAATTGCCCCCTACCAGAAAGTGCCCTCCTTTCTGGCCTGGTGGTACAGAGCACATCTGTCCCATCTCAACCCAACATCAAGACCTTTCTTGGATGCCTGCCAGCTCCTCCCTTGTGTGGGCCAGCAAATTCCAACAGCCTCTGCCTTGCCCAGGCAGGACATGACATCAAAAACCAATAGTTGTTATGACTGACTTTTATATAGCACTTGAAGGTTTTCAGAGCTTTTTATAAACATTATCTCAGATGATCTCACAACTCTAAGGAAAATATTGCCAGCAACATTATCTGCCATGTGCAGATGCACAAGGTGAAGCTTAGGAAGGACATGGGCCTTGTGGAAGGTCACATTTAGTAAGTGTCAGAGGTAAGAGCTGAATCCAGGTCTTTCTGACTCACAGTCCAGAGTTCTATCTATTACTCCCCATTGCCTCACGAAAACAAACAAACAAGTAAAACTAGAGTGATCTGGGTCAGCTCTTTGTGGGGTAATAATACATTTTGGAAGTTATAGTACAAGGTAAAATAAGCTCCTTAAAGCCAGGGTCTGTTGCATTTTTTTTCTTTGTGTCTTCAGGGCCTACCTAATAATAATAGTAATAGATCACATTTCAATAGCCTTACTGTGTGGCAGGGACTGTGCTAAGTGTTTTAAAATTATTACCTCATTTGACCCTCACAACAACTCCAGGAAGGAGGGGCTATTATCTCCATTTTATAGATGAGGAACCTGAGGCAAACTAAGGTTAAGTGACTTGCCAAGGTCATACAAGCTAGTCATACAGCTAGTAAGTGTCTGCGGCTGGCTTTGAACTCGGGTCTTCCTGACTCCACTGAGCCATTAGCTGCAGTGTCATGAACATCATAGGTGCCTATATAAATGTTGGATTGAATAGAACATTCCTTTTTTTTTTTTTTTTTTGCGGAGCAATGGAGGTTAAGCTACACAGCTAGTAAGTGTTTCAAGTGTCTGAGGTCAGATTTGAACTCAGATCCTCCTGAATCCAGGGCCGGTGCTCTATCCACTGCGCCACCTAGCGGCCCTGGGAACATTCCTTTTTTAAGGCCTTATTATCAAGCTGCCCAACGCACTGAAGGGCCTTGGTTGAAACATCCCTTATTCACATGATGGGATTAGGTCCATGGATTCCACAAAGCTGTGATTGTCTGGGTGTGGGATCCTTGCAAACTGCCCTCACCTCTTCTGCATACCATTGGTTTTCCAGCTTTGGGCCAACACCACGCTGCTCACCACCGGCTTTCCCCGTAGGGTCACATAGTCATCAGTCAAGTCCCCATTGAAGTTGCCACACAGGCCACATACTTTGTTCTGCAGCCTTTCACTGATGCTGATCTTGATGACATTGAAACCATTATAATAAATCTGGATGTCTGGGCTGGTGTCAATCACCAGGAAGCCCTCGCTGCTGTAAATTTTGGTGGCTAATCCTGTTATAAACGGCACATTCACCTGGGTCCCATTCACCTAATCAGGGAGGAAAAAACAAAATACAAATGAACCAAGAACCAGGGTGGAGGGGGAAAAGGGGATCACCGTTAGGGTTCCTGTTGTTTCTGGTTACCTAATGGTGGCAGGAAATGTGGTGGTAGATAGTAGTGGAGACAGAGAGAGAAAAAGGGAGTGGAAAAACACAATGAACAACTAGATTTTGTGTTCGTTTCACCGGCAAAAGCCAATTACTGAAAAATGAAATCCCAGCTCTACATTAAGGGAGAGCCAAACAGAACTAAAATGAAACTGGGGATCATTGCCATGTTTATTGTTTTCTTGCCTATAATGTTCAAACCGAAATTCCCCCTAGAGATCAGAGAGCCACACAGTATTTCCTGCATTCGTCATTCTCCTGCTTATAATATTCTCTTTCCTTAGCCCTTGGGAAACAGCATAACAAGGTTTTACTGTACTTACAAAATAAATTGTTTTCCTGGGTTGTTAGTAACACTTTAAAACCTTAACAGCAAAATAACTTTTTTTAAACTATGAATTTTTTTTTGCATTTTTGGGTTGCTTGGGGTGTTCCATTTAACACAGGATATGATTTAACCTGCATTCGGTCAATCAGTTTTCCTCTCTAGCTCTTGCACACTGGACCAATGTGTTTATGTTGACATTGATCAGAGAATAGAAGGAAGTGGGACTGTCAGAAGGCTCTGTAACTTGCAATAAAATTTAAAAATGAACGCTGAAATTCTGACTGTTCCTATCAGGCTTTTGCAAAACACTGACAGCACAAAGCCTCATGTTTGATTGTGAGTTATTTGATGATTCTTAAAATCAAGATATATTCAACTCCTGACTATCTGTGCCAATAGAGGAAAGCAGACATGCATAATAACCTATAATTCCCAAATCATTTATATTTGGCTTTGAAATATAGACCCGGGAACATACAAATATACTCTAATCTTCTCTTTGCTCAGCTTCCTCTCTCCACCAGCTCAGCTTGACTATCAGGATTTGACTGAGGGAAGCTCTAGGTTTCTGTGGATAATTCAGCAAAATGGATCATCCAATTGAAGCTAATTGAGAATGGAACCTGGTGGGAGTCTAAAGTCCTAAAGCAGTTTGCTTTAGAGGATCGAAATTTGTTTACATGCCTAAAGACCTAACTAAGGCTTCAACAAATTCAGACAGCAAGTCTAAGAAATCTAAACGGATTTGCTTCGTGTTCTAGTTCATTTGATTTTATTTTTATGGAGATCCCTGCTAGTGAATCAGTTTTATATTTTGTTGTGTGTTTTTTTCCTTTAGTTTTTGTGTTTAGATATATGCTTTCTCTGAGTGGATCCTCTTGTTTCGGGAAACAATCTGGCTGGACAGAAGAAAAAAGAAGGGGAGGCAATGGGACACATGGACCAGACCAATGCTAATTTTGAAGCCTCATAAAAATGTTCTCAGGCTAGAAGATTTTGTGAAATAAATCTATCACACCAATTGCTTTATCCACTCCTCTATAAACTGGAACTTTCTATTAACTAGCATTTGGCACATCTACAATGATAACTGATGGCCATAAGGATCACCTGGAAGTATGATAAGCAATTTAAGTGTCTTCGGAGACATCAGAGATAAACTCAGTTATGTTCACTGTAGTTTAAGAAGGAAGCACAAAGGGCAAGAAGACTGGTGAGAGCAGGAAGAGGCCAGATTGTGAAGGGCTTTAAATGCCAAACAGATTTTACATTTGATCCTAGAGATAACTGGGAGACACCCCAGTTTACCGAGTAAGGGAGTGGCACAGTCAGGCTAGTGCTTTAGCAAAATCGTTCCAGCAGCTGAAGAGAGGATGGGATGGAGTGGGGTGAGACTTGAGGCAGGGAAACCAACCAGACATGAGGTGATGAAGACCAACATCGGGCCACTGGCTGCATGTGTGCAGAGGAGATGTGTAGGAAAGATTTAAAACTCATAGGATTACTGCAGATTGGACAGATGGAGTAAGTGTAAGAGTGGAGGCGTGGATGACACCAAGGTTGTGAGCCTGTATGACTGGGAAGGTGGCCACGCCTTTGACAGTAATAGAGTCTTGGGAGAGGGATGGTTTTGGGGTAAAGATCAAGAGTGTCGCTTTATGCATACTGAGTTGGAGATAAAGTATACTGTAAAAAAAAAAAAAGATGTGTCTTCTTGTCAGATATGATTGTTGGGAAAGCAGATTTTACAAATGAAAGCTCTAGCTCAGTATGGTACCTTGACAGTATTCCGATCATTGATGAGGATCTGTTCTTCATTAATGTAGAAGTAGACAGGAGAAATGATGGTGAGGTTGGGGGAGGACCACTTGTCAAAGTTGATGATGAGCTGAAACGAGATGTCCGGTAGTTTCTGGCAGATGGTGGAGAGGACAAAGGCACAGTTGGCAGGGAAGCGGAGAAAGGCGCCATCAAAGGTGCGAAAGACCCCACCACCTGCTGCGATGCAGTAAGAGCTCTTCGTGCTAAAGCAGCCACGGACTCCATTCCGGAGGGCACATTCTTCATCTGACTTGCATTGCCGGGGGTCACACTGGATGAGATTGCGGCGGAAACAGCGGCATCGGCGGGTGCAGTCGCTATTCCAGAACAGCTGCTTGGGCTGGAAGAGAGAGGAAGATAAGGATCAAAGAGGTCTTCAGCTATCTGGCATTGGGAGCGCCAAAACCCACTGGTCATTTTTTTTTTTAAAGTGAGGCAATTGGGGTTAAGTGACTTGCCCAGGGTCACACAGCTAGTACGTGTTAAGTGTCTGAGGCCAGATTTGAACTCAGGTACTCCTGAATCCAGGGCCAGTGCTCTATCCACTGCGCCATCTAGCTGCCCCCCACTGGTCATTTTGCCAGTCCGAATCAGCCTGTTTTAACAAAGCTGAGACTTGGAACGTTGGGGGAAAGGAAGGACGAGCTGGGGTGAGGAAGGAAAGGGTGACTTCTTGGAAGTCATAGATTACATGAGTTACAAATTGGAGTCTATAAAACTGAGCATGCCTTTTGTTTTTTGGTTGTGTTTTTTTTTTTTTTTAACCAAGAATTCAGTCCTTCTTTCTAGTCCTGCCTGTCAGTCAGTCATAAGCTTTTCTATTTTCTTTCTTTGGGGGGCGGGGCAATGAGGGTTAAGTGACTGCCCAGGGTCACACAGCTAGTAAGTGTTAAGTGTCTGGGGTTGGATTTGAACTCAGGTCCTCCTGAATCCAGGGCCAGTACTTTATCCACTGAGCCACCTAGCTGCCCCCTTTTTCTTGCTTGCTTGCTTGCTTTCTTTTTAATAAGCATTTTTTTTTAGTGAGGCAGTTGGGGTTAAGTGACTTGCCCAGGGTCACACAGCTAGTAAGTGTGTGTTAAGTGTCCGAGGCCGGACCTGAACTCAGGTACTCCTGAATCCAGGGCCGGTGCTCTATCCACTGCGCCACCTAGCTGCCCCCTAAGCATTTTTTAAAAAAGTGTTCACCATGTGCCAGGCACCATGTTAAGCACTGGGAAAACTTAATAATGATTATAATAACATTAGTAATAATAAAAGCCAAAGCAAAATGTCCTGTCACTAAGGAGCTCACATTCTAATGGAGGAGACAACATGTGAATGGTAACATGCATACGGGGAAGGTATTGGCAGTGAGGGGAGGGCAGTTGGAAGCAAGAAGAAACTGGGAAAGTTTTCCTGCAGAAGGTGGGGTTTGAGCTGAGTCGGAGGGAATTCAGGGAAGCCAGGAATTAGAGTTGGTGAGAGAGAGAGAGAGAGAGAGAGAGAGAGAGAGAGAGAGAGAGAGAGAGAGAGAGAGAGAGAGAGAGAGAGAGAGCATTCCAAGCATGGGGGACAGCCAGCAAAAAGGCAGAGTTGGGAGATGGAATATGTCCAGCGTTACAACCAACCTGAATCCAGAATTGTCACAAGAGCCAACTGACTGAACAGGACAAACATTTGTATTGAGACCTTTTGCAAAGAACAGCTTCTGATAACATCTGGTCTTTCCCCCAGGACTAAACCTAAATTGGTTCCAGACAGATGGGTGTCTGTTTCTATTCTTAAGGATGCCAAGGAAAGCAATACCATTATTTTGACTCCCAAGAAAACTTGAAGTTCTTTCCTGGGTCCAATCAAAATGCCCCCACCTTCATGGAAGACTGATTCATCCTCTCTGATACTCTAGGGACTTAGAGAGAACTTCTGACTTCACTCATCTGAAGAATAATCCCTCACCTCCTTTAAGAAGAGTAACTCAGAGCAATCCACCCATCCTCTCCAAAATCATCTTACAAACCACCATGTGGAAATTTAAATTTATAATTCAGTAATGAAGAAATATTTGCACTTTTATATAGGATCTAGAAGTTCACAAGGGCTGCTGAAAATGAGTTGTCTCTGCCCGGCCTAGAATAGGTAAGTAGAAAACCTCATCGCATATGACGCTCTGCAACTCAGCAGGCGCTCAATAAATATGAAATCAAATTGACCCCAAAGCAGTCACACCAAGGAGAGATGCCTGAAGGCTAAGAAGATATCCCTCCTTGGCCATTTCACAGTTCTCTGCTTAAACCAGTGTCCTTTTCAAAGCCCTGGGCATGAGGCGACTGATGCTCCTTAACTACGGACATAGATAGATGACTGAAAAGGTCTTTTAGGGAATGTGTTCACAACTCAAGACACTCCATGTTGATCTTTTTATCCACCAAGAGGGAGTGGTTCCCGGAACCACCTCTCCTCTCTCCCCAGTGCTATAAAATATTCTGGGTGCTGGCAACCTCACAAATCGACTTCATTTCTCTTATCAGATTTATGGAATAATTGAGTGGATGGTCTGGCTTCTCTCTGATAAGAAGTTAGACATTACATTGGTGGAAGGAGAAAAATTACCTCACTTGGGTTGATAGGATCAAGGGTAAATAACTCATCTTGCAGCAGAGCTTGATCATAAAACTAGCCTCACAGTAAAGTGACTGGCCCTGATATAGCTCTCTTTGCCCTAATTAGACATGACAAGGACAGCTAGGAGATTACACTAAGAGCTAATGGCCTGAAATGGTTTTGACCTGCATGTGTACATGTGTGTGTGTGTGTGTGTATGAGTGCCTGCATGCACATATGTAGTTTGTAAGTAACCTCCCACATGTGTTTGGATTATGAAAAGAGACATGGATTATTTGGGTTATTGAAGTTTCTATGAATTGGCCACACCCCACAATTAGCAGCTTTGGAAAATCATGAACTTTCTCTAGCAGTGATTGATAAAAACAATGATGATATTAACATTAGTATCATCACAGAGGCATCTGAGATATGGTAGGAAAAGGATATAGAGCCCTAAGACATGGATCTGAAAGACATCGTGAGCAAATACTAGTTCTGTAACCTTGGGAGAGTCATTTAACTTTTAAGAGCCTTAGTTTATTCATCTGCAAAATAGGAATAATACTGTCACTATCTACCTCATTGGGTTGTGATGAACATGAAATGAAATAAAGAATATACATATAAGGGCAGCTAGGTGGTGCAGTGGATAAAGCACTGGCCCTGGATTCAGGAGGACCTGAGTTCAAATCTGGCCTCAGACACTTGACACTTACTAGCTGTGTGACCCTGGGTAAGTCACTTAACCCTCATTGCCCCACAAAACCCCAAAAGCAACAACAACAACAACAGCAACGAATATACATATATATGTTATTATTGGCTATTATATTAATATGTTTCTTATATATTATCTAATATTTAATGGTAATTGTATAATGCTTTTACTAATACCTCAAGGCACTTTCCCAATCCCCCTTAATGCTAGTGCTTTCCCTCTGAGATTAATTTGCACTTATGCTATATACACATGTCTTGTATGTGCTTAGTTGTTTGCATGTTTTCTCCCTCATTAGAATGTCAGAGGTCATGTTTAGCCTTTCTTGGTAGCCCCAGCATTTAGCACAGTGCCTGGCACAAAGTAAGGCTTAATAAATGTTTGTTGACTGACTGGCATTCGTAAGGATTATCTGATTATATTTTTAGGATAAGAGGTAAGTACTGTTATCCCCATTTTGTAGCTGGATAAATTGAAGCATAGGGCAGCTGGGTGGTGCAGTGGATAGAGTTCTGGGTCTAGAGTCAGGAAGGCCTGAGTTCAAATGAGGCCTCAGACACTTACTAGCTGTTTGACCCTGGGCAAGTCACTTAACCCTGTTTGCCTCAGTTTCCTCATCTGTAAAGAGCTGAAGAAGGATATGGCAAACCACTCCAGGATCTTTGACAAGAAAATCCCAAATTCAGTTGTGACTGAAAACAATTCAACAACAAACTGAAGCACAGAGAGGCTAAGTGATCTTATGTAGCAAAGCTCTTTTGGCATCAGGGAAGGTTTTAGAAGGCTGTAGTCTCCATTCCTAGCCCAGTGATCTTATTCATTAGGGTTGTCTGAAAATTAAACGTGTTATTATTCCCACCTTTCTGACAATGCACATGCACTTTTAGGAGATAGATAATAATTTCTGTCTTCCAAGAGGCTTCCTTGAATCGATTCTACCCTCCTCAGGTCCTGGAATGTATCATTTTGCATTTGGTGAACGACTGCTTGGTAACTATCCTAATGCTTTAATTATATTTTCCCTCTTCTATAAGTGGACTAGAAGTACTGGGGGGAGAGAAAGTATGCTTTAATATTATTCCTTTCCTCAGTGGTATGCTGGTAAACGTTTAATAATTGGCTCTCTCAAAAATGTTCCCACAATGCATGTTTTTAAAAGTTTAATCTACATTATCAATATTTTCCCATCACTTTAACTAGTCAAGACAATCAACAAAACAATAACAAGCCCTGGCTGATAGTGTTTTCTGACTTCTGTGTTGTAAATGATCACACTGAAAACGGAACAATGTGTTTTCTAGAGCTTGTTCAAGCTGGCTCTAGCACACTCTTGTATCTCTCCCTCCACTTTGTTCTTAGTACCATCTCCAATACCTGTTGACAATTTAAAACTATTGGAAGCTTGGAGGGGTGTGTGTGTGTGTGTGTGTGTCTGTGTGTGTGTCTGTGATGTTGTACACCCTTCATTCTTGAAGGGGACCAATGGCAACATTCCTACATGATACCCAAAAGTCCAGGGCTCTCCAGACAGGAAAAATGAAACCCACACTGGAAGAACACAAGGCAGAAGGAGAATCCCCAGTCCCTGTTCAGTCTCACATTAACTCTGTACTGATTTAAGGAAACAATAACCCTCCTCCCCATCCCTCCATGCAACCTCAAGGCTCTATATTTTCAGGTTAGAAATATACACAGATAAAAGAGCTGTAAATGACAGATTCATGGTCACCATATTTTCAATCCATACCCATGTCAGGAGCTTTCAAATGAAGATTCATGGTTGAAAGGAAATCAGGATTCAGATAGATGCCAGGCAGGCAGAAAATATGAATGTGGAGGAGGATGGGCTAGCAGGGTCACCTGGAACCCATAGGAACATGGAAACCAAAATACCTCTTCTAAATCTGGTCCTCAAGAAGTCACCGACCCCTTCTGCTTCACATTCCCCTCCATGCAAAACCAACATGGTACAAGAGATCAGCAAAGAGTGACCAACCTCTCTGCAGATGGAATGAAATATGAATAAGTAAAGAGGAAAATCAAGGGCCCAGCTCCCATACCTCATAGTACTTGCCGTCTGAGTAACAGCCACAGCTGTGAGGCAGGATGCAACTCTTTCCGTTTAGGAGGTAACCAGCGTCGCATTGACAGCCCTCCACGCAGTAGTGATTACAGTCACTTTTCAGGCGGATAGCAGCACATCGGGGCTGACAGACACTCACACAACTCTCATAATGGCTGTTTGGAGGGCAGGTCACAGCTGAAAGAATTTTAAAGAAAAGTGGTCTCGCTCAAGAGAAGGTGGGCCAGGAAAGAAAGTCATGTCTTTGCTCACGTGTTTGGGTATTATTAGAGGGAGAGAAACAGGGATATGCGAAGCCAGGTCTGTCCTGTCTCTCAAGGAAATGGGTCCCTCTCCCCAAGGAGAAGGCTTCAGAGAACTAGGCAGATTCAAATCAAAGGATAAATAAGGAAAAATGGGTTGGTGATACACTTTCATGCACGTAATTCCCTTCTCTACTGGCTTTGGAGATGCTCTGTAATTTGCTCTGATCCAGACTGTCCCACAATATGTCCCATTACTCACCATCAATTCCCTCTCTACTCCATTCGGGAAGGTCTCTTCGCCTGTTACATAGCCACACTCATTCTCTCGTCCTCGTCTTCACTCAGGTTTTTCTCCTTGTTAGTGCCCTATCCAAATGTTTCCCAGCTTTAAGGCACATCTCAATTCCCAACCCCTCCGGGAAGCCTTCCATGACTACTCCAGACCTCTCTGTCCTTTGAAAGGTCTATAGTAGAAACAAGTCCCCACTTCTTAGCCTGTCCATCTTTACAAGGGGAGGTTAGGAAGGGTGAGGCTAGGGGGAAGAAAGGTGACTGAGAGGGAGTATCAATTACATATGTTTCTACTTCGTACTCCAGACCCCCAAACTTCTGCTGTTGCCATGAATGAATTCTTGTCCTACCCCTGCCCACAGACCCATCTGGCATTATGCTAGAGCTTTTTCCTTTGTCCAAATGCTTCCCCGTTTTTTGTTTTGTTTTTGTTTATTGTTTCTTTTTGCGGGGCAATGAGGGTTAAGTGACTTGCCCAGGGTCACACAGCTAGTAAGTGTCAAGTGTCTGAGGCCGAATTTGAACTCAGGTACTCCTGACTCCAGGGCCGGTGCTCTATCAACTGCGCCACCTGGCTGCCCCTGCTTCCCTGTTTTAAGGCACACCTCAAGTCCCATCTCTTCTGAGGAGCCTGCTATGGCTATTGTAGACCTTTCTGTGCACTTTGAACATCTAAAACACTCTAATATACTACCAAAGGAAATGTGCAGGGGTGGGCTGGAGCCAGCTTATACAGAGAACTGATTATTTTCTGGATGGGCATTTATATGTTGGAAATCAACAAATCTTACAAATCAGGAATGATTTATTATTTTGTTTATTGTCTAGACTTAAGAAAGTGATAGAGAAAGTGTAAATTAAGCAGATTAACTTAAAAGTGTGTTGGACACACATTCTTTTTGAGATCCATTTGTTACATATTTACCAGCACACTCCTGGATATATCCCAGAGACTCTAAGGTTTTTGAGAGCAAGGACTTTTGTATTAGCACAATTGTTGTTCAGTCACGTTCTACTCTTTGTTGGGTTTTCTTGGCAAAAATACTAGAGTGGTTTGTCATTTCCTTATCCAGTGGATTAAGGCAAACAGATGTTAAGTGACTTGCCTGGGGTCACACAACTAGCGAGTAATCTAAGCCAGATTTGAACTCAGGTCTTCCTGAGTTCTAGGACCAGCACTCTAACCACTGAGCTACCTTAGCTGCCTTACCTCTGCTTAGCACAGTCCCTAACATATAATAGGCACTCCATCACTGCTTCTTGATGGATTGATTGCCCTAAACTGATGGATAAGGGATTGGCAAAAAAGAAATGTAAGCAGAATCCACAATCTAGGAACAGTAATCAACTACCACTATTATTTCTGAAAGGACATATTAAATAATACCCTTGTGGCTCCATTCATGACCCCTATGACTCCCAAGACCAAAACATCTCTCCCTGGATCACCACTCTCTTGTATGTGTTGTCTCCCATGATTAGAATTTAATTTCCTTAAGGGTAGGTACTGTCTTTCTTTTTATATTTGGATCCTTAAGCTTAGCATAGTTCCCGCCACATTGTAAGTACTTAATAAATACCTTTCATGCATTCATTCCAGGCTGTCATTTTGAAGTAACAAAATCTTTCCCCAGAAAGAAAAGGTCTAGTGAGAATTCCCCAAAGGACTTGACCTTCGGGAACAGTCCTCCTATAAGCCTTTAGGTGGCATAAGGGATAGAAATCAAAGCTCCCTATTATCTACCTACTATCAATCTCTCCACAGGTCTCTGGCTACATTTTAGACTAAATTAAGTCCCTCTTCCATCCCCACTTCCCAGCCTCATTTAAGGGACAGAAAGAAGAATGGGCTAATGTGACAATCTTAAAGTTGGTCAGTGATTCAGAGAATTTCCCCTCTTTAGCTTGGCAGACACTGTTTGCTCTCCCCTGACCTGAAGAGGTTTTTAGAGAGGAGAAAGGTAATTGGATAATAAATTGTTTTCTTATTGACAAGAAGAGCTGAAATCATTAGAAAACACTAGCATTTCTCCCTTGCTACCAATGATGCTGAAGTGTAATGGAGGATTCTTACTTAACCTTTCCTTCTCAGCATTCCACCATTTGTCAAGAAGGGAATGTTGAATGTTTCTTAGCAGAAAAAGATTCAGGAAATATTTCTATTCTCGGTTTTTTGGAAGTCAAGGCTATGGTATGCAATCTTACTTATCTTCTTTAGTCAGATCTAGTGAAGTAGTAACAAAGGCATACTCTCTGTCAGCTTTCTCTTGTTCCTGAAATAAGTGTTGAGACAAGGCTGACTAACCATACCTCACAATTTACTTTGGGTTAACTCTTTCCTTTTTGCCATTCTTTTCTGTCCCCTAAATCTCTTTTCTGCACCCTACCTTTAAATGATAGCTTTGAGCCAAACATCAGTATTGATGGATCATTCAGGATTTACTTGACTCAATAATCTTAATATTGAGTTAAAATCTTCCATGACACACTTGGCTCCTCTAACTGTAAATTGGGCCTTGAAACTTGGCTTTGTCAGAGCCTTAGCTATGTAAAGAAAGGCCTTCTCAGTCTGGAGAAGATCACGTGCACATGGAAATAAGAGTCCCTTTTGTTCATATTTTTGGACTCAAAACTAAAAATTTTTCAGAGCCTCAAGTAGGGTCCAAGCTCCTTCAGGACAAGGACCACACTTTATTCATTTTGTCTGTCTATCCCTCCCTTGTTCCCTAAGAGTGCCTAGCATAATGATAGTTCATAATAAATACTTATTGATAAAATAATTGGCATAACTGGAACCCAAAATATTGAATTCCCTGTTAGTATTTTAACTCTCTTCTTAAAGCAAGATCAACTATGTATAGTAAAAAAGAAGAGTAGACTAGGAAGCAGGAGGCCTGGGTTCTTTGCCCAACTCTTTTACTAACAAGTTTTGTGACCTTCAACAATTTAGTTAGCCTCTCTTGACCTCAGCTTTTTCAGCTGCAAAATGGAAAAAATGCCTACCCTACCTATCTCAAAGGGTAGTTGGGATGATCAAATAAAATTAGGTAAAAAAGACATGAAATGTTATAAAATTATTAGCATTACTTTGAAGTGCACTGGTTACCGACTTCAAGTCTATAACTAAATTGAGTTTATTAAAGATCTCCTGAAGGTTAAGGAAGAATCCTTTGGAAGTCTTCACAGGGCTAGCCCCATCATTGTTGATCCTAGCCAAAGCAAAGTGAGCTTGTATTTGTGCCTTTGAGATATACTATTTTGGGCCTTCCCTAATACATGGTGGCTGAGTTTTATTAAGTTTGCATCTGACAAGAACCTGGAAGGGACAGTAAACATCCTGGATGACAGAACTAAGACTCAAAAATACCTTCATGACTCCACAGTAGGATAAGGTCAACGGATGGGTCTAAAGGAGCCTGAAAGATTTAGGTACCTAAGAAATCATTTGGTGACTCCAATTTCCTTACTTTACAGATGAGGAAATGTGCTCATAGAAATGAAAGGATTTTTCTGGTCCAAGGTCACATCACTAGTAAGTGGGTTCAAGGAGGGAACAAAGCACATCAGGCCAGTACCTTTCATGGGCCACACCTCCTCCATTTCCCTCCTTTTTCAAGCATTTGGGGAGTAGCCAAAGCTAGAAGAGAAGCCGCTGGGTGAAGGGACTCTTTAGAGCCAATGTGTTATAGTGGAAATGATATTACTTTGGAGTCAGTAGAAACCTGGGTTCAAATCCTACTACTGATACTAAAGTACCTGTGTGACCATGGGCAAGTTCTTTCATTGTCCTGGGTGGGTTTTAGCTTCTTTATCTGTAAAATAAGATGACCTGTATATTCCCTTCTAGCTGTAGGTCTTATGAAAACCTATGCATTTCAGCCAGGTGATAGAAAAGGGAAGAAGGGACAAGGGAACAGCAGCAAGGGAACAAAAGGGTTGTGAGAGGGGAGGGCCCTAGGACTGGGGGTATAGACTAGGAAGGAATAAGCATGGAATCTAGGACATAGATGTACACCAGGGAGTTCTAGTCCATGGACAGAGTTCCACCTGATTTCTTTTCATTTTGTTTTTAGGGGCAATGAGGGTTAAGTGACTTGCCCAGGGTCACACAGCTAGTAATTGTCAAGTGTCTGAGGCTGTATTTGAACTCAGGTCCTCCTGAATCCAAGGCCAGTGCTTTATCCACTGTGCCACCAGATGCCCCTCTATTCATTTATTATACAAAGGTGCAAACAGAGGGGAGGAACCTCACCTATCCCTTACGTTTTCTGAGCCTCTATTTCCTCATCTATAAAATGAGGGGTTGAACTAGATGATATCTACATTCCCTAGCCCACTTGGCCAACCTCATTGGTATGTAGATGCACTGGATATATCTATATATATATATATATCATCTATATCTTTCTCTCTCTCTCTCTCTCTCTCTCTCTCTCTCTCTTCCTCTTTCTTTCTTCCTTCCTTCCTTCCTTCCTTCCTTTCTTTCTTTCTTTCTTTCAACAGTGACCATTTGCTTTTTCCAGAAACAGGCTCATCTTCTTCCATTAACTTCATCTCCCATATTTGAAACCTTTGGTTGAGAGGTATCAGAAAAGGGAGAGCCAGTTACTAAGTTTTATTGATCACACCTCTATAATCTCTACCATCTGTTTCCTCCACCACCTGCCTTGTCAATGTCCAGGTGCAGACATCATCTAGTTCAACCCTTCATTTTGTAGATGAGAAAATGTAGGCTCAGAAGAGTAAGCTGATTCCTCCTCTACTACCTACTGGGCCCTCTTCAGCCTCCCAAGCCATCCTTCATAACACTGATAGAAACACCTTTGCTATGCATAGCCCTAGCTATGGCACGTCTCTGTCCCGGATATTCAGTGGTTCTCTAAAGCTGATCAAATAAAATCCAAACATCTTCACCTGGCATTCAAGCTCTTCCATAATCTGAGACTGCTTTGCCTTTTAAAATCTTACCCAGTTAAATTGGACTACAGTGACCATCATAAACCTAGGACTCTCCTACCTCCATGTCCTTGCTGACACCATTCACTCCGCTTAGAATGCATGTTCTTCCTAGCCCCTCTTCACTGCTCTTTAAAGGCATCTCAAATGCCGCCCCATTAATAAAGCCTTCCTCGATTCTCCCAGTTGGAAACAACCTTCTTTTTTGGACCTCATAGAACATCTGTTTTGCACCTCTCTGTTAACGCTTCTCATGTAATGTGGTATAGGATAGTTTTCTTTGCCTGTGTTTTATCCCCTGATACACTATAAGCTCCATGAGGGCAGGCCCTCTGTCTTTTCCATACTCCTATTTCTTTTTTTTTTGGTGAGGCAATTAGGGTTAAGTGACTTGCCCAGGGTCACACAGCTAGTAAGTGTTAAGTGTCTGAGCCCGAATTTGAACTCAGGTACTCCTGACTCCAGGGCAGGTGCTCTATCCACTGCGCCACCTAGCTGCCCCACCATACTCCTATTTCATCCAGCACTTCTGCTGGTTCTTTTTTTTTGTACATGTCTATATTTTATTTTATTTATTTGTTTGCAGGGCAATGAAGGTTAAGTGACTTGCCCAGGGTCACACAGCTTGTAAGTGTCAAGTGTCTGAGGCTGGATTTGAACTCAGGTCCTCCTGAATCCAGGACCAGCGCTTTATACACTGAGCCACCTAATGGCCCTACCTCTGCTGATTCTTAACCTAGGGTTTGTGAACTTAATTTGCGTTTTTTTTTAATTGATCATTGTATTCAATATATCATTGGTTTCCTTTATACTCTTACAGATTTCATTTTACACATTTTAAAACATTATTCTGAGAAAGGGGCCATGGGCTTTCTCAGAATGCCAAAGGGATCGATTTCACAAAAGTAGGTGAAGAAGCCCTGCTTTAGTATTCGACCAGATTTTCCATAGAACCACAGAGTTAGAACTGGAGCGAACCTTAGAGCTTATCTAGTCTAACTCCTTCATTTTTATAAATGAAGAAACTGAAGCCAGAGAAGATAAGTAATTTCCCCAGGCCATATGGGTAGCAAATGGCAGAGATAGGATTTGAACTAAGGTCCTCTGACTCCAAATATTTCCTCTTCACAGTAGGTGCTTAAAAAATTTTGGTCAATTAATTAATTAAAATTAAATCAGAAAAGCCTGATTGCTCTGGACAGGCACTAATATTAGCTAAATTCTAGATGGTCTGTCCCCAGGACCACAATAGGTAACCAAGCTCATTAATAATAGGAAAACCCTTTACTGGCTTCTCTTCCTCTCTCTTTTTCTTCTAGTCACTCTCCATTTACCAGTCATTCCTTTGGGGACCCTTTTAAATCATTTGCTTTCATCTGTATGCATTGAGTATCAGTACATAACCTTTTAATATGTTAGGAGGTTGTCCCTGTTGGTAGTCAATAAAGTAGTGTCCAATTGGGGAAAAAAAACAAACCTTATTTAGTGAGATGTTACTAGAAGAATCTGGGTCATAGAGCTGACATGCCATATTTCCCGAGTTTGTTCCTATCAAATGAATCAATTGTCTGAGTCTCAGAAGGGATGAAACCTGTAATATGGGGCCCTGGTATCAACCTATCCCAATGAGGTAAAAAGGAGGATGCCATGTTGCCTTGATTGGCATGACGTGCTGGAAGTGGCAATGAGGTGCCAGGGACAGGCCCAGTGTAATGAATGAGTATCAGGAGATAGCCTTTTAATATGTTAAGGCTTCCTGAAATAAATTTGCTCGTTCCTTATACATGCACCGTGCTAGGTGCTGAGGGACTTACAAGATCAACGGACCTATTTCTTTCTTTACATTCTGCCTTATTAGATATAACTAAATTACTTCAGTAGATAATACTGCCTTGTTTAGGCAGTATAAGTTATTTAATTTCATGTAAGTTATTTAATTTCCAATAATGCTGCAAAGTATTCTTTTGGGGGTGGGGGAAGGATAGAATAAGATGTGTCAGAGGCTTAATTTGAACCCAAACCTTAACTCTGACACAGGCCTTCTATCCGTTATGTCAGTTAAAGAATGATACAATTGCCAAATATTAAGGAACTTCATGCCATCTAGTCCAACCAATACATGAATAGAATTCCTTGCCACAATAGATCCACTAAGTGGACATCGGGCTTCTGTTTGAAGATCTCTAATTACATAGAGCTTGCCACTTCCTGAAGCTGACCATTTTGTGATAGCCCTTATATTAACAGCTTGCATTTCAAAAGCATTTTGAAGTTTACAGACCACTTTTGTTCCATCCTCTGGAGCCATGTAAATATGGTAGCCCTTCTAATATTTGTAAACAGATATCCTGCCCCACCTATGTCTTCTCTTCTTCATCCCTAATTCCTTTGACGGTTCCTCCTGTGGCATGGTTTTACAGTCCCTCACCATGGCAGCTTCTCCAGACAAGTTCCAGTTTGCCAACGGATCTCCTAATACGGCAGCCGGAAGAGGACATGATACTTAGATGTGGCTTGATCAGGACAGAGACCAGCAGGATATTATATTTCTCACACTGGCAGCTATGTTTCTCTCATACTGAGCTTGCGAATTCATTAAACTACTAAAACCACTCATATTTTTTTATTTAAGTGAACGGTTTTTTAATTACATCTCTTGCATCTTGTATTTCTGCAGTTGATTTTTTGAACCTGAGTGAAGGAATTTACATTTATCCCTTTTAAATGTCATTTTACTGGTTTTAGTCAATTATTGCCGCTTGCTAAGATCTTTCTGTCTTCCAGGGTAATTAGCTATCCTTTAAACTTTGGGTCAATCACAAATTTAATAAGTATGATTTCTCACATCTTGATACCAATAACAATTTGTTGTGGGATGGGAGAGGATGAGTATACTGACCTGTTATTTTATCAGCATACAGAACTCATGATGTGGAAACATTCTATTCTGACACATGGAGGCTACTTTTCTGTAAATTACAATCTTGGAGAGTTTCCTGGGACATTGAGAGGCTAAGTGATTTACTCAAGGGTCCTGGGGCAAGATTTCTACTTGGGTCTTTCTAATTCCATTGCTGGTCCCTTGATCCACTACACCAATAATAATAATAATAATAATAATACAGGGTGTATCATGAGTTTGAGTGTAGTTTTAAGCTTTTAATACCTTAGTGCTTAAAATTTTAATAGCTTAAAATAGCACCAAGACTTTCATAATAACCTGTATAGTGCTTTAAAATTTATAAAACACCTGTGGGTGGGTAGTATAAATATTATTCCCATTTATAGAGGAAGAAATTGAAGTTTATAAAGTTTAAAGTGGCTTGTCCATGGTCAAATATATCTAGTCAGGCATCAAGCCCAAGTCCCCTAACATGGTCTATGAAATACAACTGATTCAGTGGGTTTTTCCCAAGCCACTGAAAAATAGAATTCAAGACCTTTGCTTCTTCACGAAGGACCTCTCTCCATTAATCAACACTTATTGGGTCCGACCAATCAGCCAGTTGTAAATTTAAGCTTTGTCAAATATCTTCCTGAAATATATACACACATATAGATACATATATGTATATATGTAGATCAATTGATCTATATCTATCTATCTATTATCTATCTATCCATCCATCCATCCATCCATCTATCCACCCATCCACCCACTCCTCCCTCACCCACCCACCCACCCATCCACCTATCTATCCACCCACCTACCTACTTCTCACCCCCCCATCCATCCATCTATCCATTCATCTATCTATTTATCTGAATATGGGTATCTATAACTATAGACCTATAGATAGCTATAGTTACCTGTAGATATAGAACTGGATCTAGATATGAATATGACTACCATATTCACCTTAAATACTACCCTAGGGACTTGTTCTTGATGAATCTCTATCACATTCTAGTTCTTTTATGTCCCTTTTCAGTCCCTTCTAGAAATTTATAAAAAATTAAGAAGATCACTAGCCCATGGTTAGAATTATCTGCTGCCTTTCCTTTTTTTAAAAAAAATCAGGACAGTATTTTCTCACGTCTGAGTCTGTAATGCCTATGACTCCTCAAAACATAAGAAAATAAATCAAGTGTTTTTATCTCCATTTTATAGATGAGAAAACCAAGGCTCAGGAAGGCTGGGTGAATTGCTGAAGCCTCACGAGAGTTGGCAGAGCCAGGCCTTGTCTCCTAATTCCCAGGCCTATATTCTTACCATTCTGTTTAAGAATACTGTTAGCTCATGGAAACTAAAGCAAGTTACACAACTTCTCCCCAAATCATTTGTGTATCAGTGGGCCCAGGGGTTTCTAGAATTATGAGCCTGTCTTCCTATGACTTGCCTCTGTCCCTCCCTTGTTAGTACCAATCCTCTCACCCTGGGATATTTACTCTTACATCCTAAAGAAACAGTTTTTGCCCCACAAAATGCTACCCCAGCAACAGAGAAGGATGGGGGGAAATGGAAAGAGGGTGGACTCACAGCAGGATGTGTAGTTCCTCCAGCCGGTCACTGCAATCCCTTGGGTTTGGCAGGTGCTGGCATAGTTCTGCAACCAGCTACATGCTGTCTGCACAGCTCCCCCATCAATACAGGAATCAAACAGGCAGTTCTTGTAGAAGAAACTGGGGTTGACTTTACTGTGGCACTTGGCAAAGCCTGCATTCTGGTTGGGGATCAGGCTGCAGAGCTGCTGAACTTTGGAAAAGCCTTCTACCTTGGCACAGGAAGGGCAGCGGTCCCCACAGCCCACCTGGCAAAAAGTGTCCCTCTTTACCCAGCTCTGTCCAAACTCATTGACACTTGAGGCCATCAAACCCATGGGCATTTCCAGGTCATCATCAGGATTCCCGTTGTAGCGACCACATAGGCCGAATGTGCCATTCTGCATGCTCCGGGGCACGGTGACTGACAGAAAGGTTTTCCAGTCATATACAACCTTTAGCCCAAAGTCAGTTTCCACCACCACATGAAAGCCAAAGGAAAAGATGTTAATTTTTCCTTGGCTCAGCTTCAGGGGTAGATACAGACGCTCATTATTGACCTGCAAAAAGGAAAAGGTTTGAGGTACAGAGAGTCAATTTCCCCAAAGATGTCCCAGATTCTATACGAGTGGTCACTTACTAAAGGGTCTTATGCACATTTTCTTTTTTTTTATCAAGCACATTTTCAATGAAAAGTCAAAACACTAAGGGAAAGACAGGAGATGGCATATGCCAGGCAAATCAAAACCTACCTATGACATCTCACCTTTCTTCAGACCCCAGTGGAAAGAGCCGAGGACCCTGAACCTTGAATCCAAGAGCCTTGGGAAAAGCTGTGCTCCCCAGACCACTGGCCCTGCCTCCAGTCCTGGCTCTGTAGACATATTTGAGGGGAACAACCACTGTGGAGAAGGGGCCCATTTTCCTTGCTGCCACCAACATCAACTGTTGACTAGCTGCCAACCAATGCTAGGTCAGCCCAAGGGCCCCAGGAGTAATAGCAACTTTTAGACCACCAGCCCTGCTTCCAGCCTAGCCCCCCACAGATATCATCCTAAGGAAGCAACTTGACTGCTTCTGTAGGTACTGCAGCCGCAGCTACTGAAATCCCAGAAAAGAACATTTTCAACACCAAAATCTTTGGCACTTTGGCTCAAAGTGGACAACATGACTCAACATCAGAGACTGATACAATTTTATCAGCAGGCATTACATTAAAGAAGGGATGCTATCATCTGCTTGGCCACTGCACCCTAAGACAATGGGGTCTTCCCATTCAACTTGCTGTTGAAACTTTCTATACATGTTTTTTCTTCCATCTGAATGTGAGCCGCTTCAGAGCAGGACTTTTCTCTACCTTCCTGTTTTCATCCCCAGGACATAATATAATGCTTTGCCCATTGTAAATGCCCTTCCATTCATTCATTCTTTTATTCACTGTGTTTCTTTTTGGATTTTCTACCATGTCTGATTTTCAGATGTGTTCTAATTTCCTCCTATTACAATTTGTCATAGATTTAGGTAACAGTACATTAATGATGACTCTTTAGGTTTGTATAGCACCTATTCCCTAAACATTCAAATTGTTTCTTGTTGACTGTGGGGGGGAGTACAATTCAGAGATTCATGAATGCTTAGAGTCAGAACCAAGAAGTGAGGTCGTCTGATGCCATTCTTAATTTGAGTTTATTTTCAGTTAAGTAGAAACTCATGAAGTCCTCACCTGTGTAATGAAGTTCATTGGATAAGTGCTTTGGAAATCCTTTTGGAAAAGAGAACATTTTTACTTAAGCCCGAGGATAACATCTAAGACTCTATCCAAGACAGCAATCTCATTGCAAGACTCTATTCTGTCAAAGGATTGAGTTGGGTTGTTTGTTTTTTAATATTTTGTTTTTGTTGTTGTTTGTGTAGTTGGTTTGATCTGAACATTTTATTTCATTGATGTTGGGAACTTCCCTGAATATATCCCATCAACTGAAGCTGACCATTAACAGCTCTGCAATTTACAGTATGAAGAATTTCCCTTTGGTACTGAGAGAGTGAGTAATTTGCCTAAGGATACATAGCCAGGATATGTCAGAGGTGGAATTTGAATCCGGGACTTTGTGACTCTGAGGCTTGTTTGCTATCTGCTGAGGCTTGCTACATTATTGTTGTTGTTTGTCCTTCATTCTCAAAGAGGACCATGGCCTCAAGGTGATGTAATGACTTGTATGAACTGGATTTAAGTGAGGGAGGTGTGTGCAAAGTCACCAACCTCACTTTCTTCCCCAGAGCCATCAGGGTCCAGTGGCAAGATATCTATTAGGATGACTGGAGATAGCCCTGGATGTTTGGGGCAATTGGGGTTAAGTGACTTGCCCAGGGTCACCCAGCAAGGAAGTGTCTGAGGTAAGATTTGAACTCATGTACTGCCAACTTCAGGGCTAGTGCTCTATCCTTGGCTTGCTACATGGGCCATGACTGGAGGATAGATGATAGATATCCTGCCAGTTGGTCTGAATGGACAGCATTTGCTACCCATAGGGCATTGGGACTAGGGTTACCAGCAGGCCTATATTTGCCAGGCTTGTCTGGTTATTTTATCACAAAAGTCAGCTGTTTCTTACTGATTTATCACATTAGGGCATTGGTCATCCTATGTGTCTTCTTCCATTTTTCATATCTCTGGATTTCCCATTCCACTGTCCCCCATATAGGTGAGCCAGATTACCAGGCGAAATTTTTCTCAGAATAAGAGCATACTCAACTCACTAAAAAGAAATATTTTCTGAAGAACAGTCTGCTAATCTTTGTACAAGGCACCACACAACCCTGGTAGGCTATATGGCCCCAGCTTTCAAAGGCACCAAACTTGGGAACAGAGCTCACCTTTTAATCTAGATAAAGTAGGAGGCTGGATGCCACTTGATAAGCAGTATCTCCTTGGATGGCCAACTATGCTACCTCCCTCTCTCCCCCTAGGCCCTAAGCAGTCACATCTCTAGGTCAGACAACAAAGATAAAGACTGTTTCTAGAAGGCCACTGTTTAAATTTATGTGGGAGACAAAGGGAGGGAAAGTCCTGGATGAGGTCTTTATCTTCCAGCCTTCTCACATTAGTACAGATTACTTTGTTGGTCAGATTAAATCATTGTTTTAGAAGACACAGAAAACCTAGCACTTGGGGGGGGGCAGTGAGGTGGGATGGGAATATTGGAATAAGATGTAGGACAGGTAAGTTTTCAAGGGTTAAAAACCTTTGGGTAGAGTATGAGACAATAAGGGACACCTGTCCAGAGCATTCATGGTGCAGCATTATGTCAGAGTAGATTTTTAAGGGAAGCCCAGAGATGGTGGAAAGGTACGGCCAAACACCACACCATCAAAAAAAAGATGGAAGAATACAGATGGCCATGGAAGAGAGTAAGGGCTTTCTCTCTGCCTCCATTCCTGATGTCACACAAGTATACTGCCTTCAAGGAATGCACAATGGGGAAAGCGAATATAGACCAAGCCTAGAAGAATCTGGACAAAATTCTTTGAATAAAGACAGAACACAGGACAGAAGAGATATCTAGAAAACAAAACAAAATGATTAAATAAATAAAATTATTTTCCTATTTGACCATGAAGCAGATTAGGAAACGAAGTCAAAAGGCAGGGCTTTTTTTAATCAAAGCAATCAACACTGGGTGAGATGGACCCTTCAATAAACACAGAAAAAAAAAAGGGTTACTCAGGGAAGGAACAGGTTGGGGAGGAGACTCTAACATTTGAAGTCTAAAGGAAATAGGATATAACTTGTGGCTCTGTTCCCTTTTAAATTAGTATGGAGACCCAAAGCTAGTTTCTCCAAGAGTATAGGAATCTCTCAGCTTTGTTCTCTTCCCCAACTCTACAGTCTCTGTTGGATTTGGGGCCTGGAGAGACAGAAGGAAGAGAAGAGCACTTTGGGGATCCAGTAAGGTTGGACTAAACTAGGCAACTAATGAGCTCGTCAGTTTCAGGGTTTGCTTTTATCTTTTCTGTCGTTCCTATGTGGAGCCTTGGAGCAGGATCCTACTTTGACTCTGGGAAACTCAAGATTCTGTTTGATTTGATTTATTCCCAAATCCCATGGATCCTTGCTTCCACCTTCACTACCTTCATGTCAGTAAAAAATAGAGGAAAGGTAGGGAGGGCTATGGGAGTGGGGAATAGAGGAATTTAAAAGGAGAAAGGAATAGGAGCTAGGAAAACAAGGTAGGAAGAGAAACAGACAAAGAATCCCCCCCAACCCCCTTCTACACTCTTACACCCTCTCTGCTCAGCATGGGAAGCAGCTGCCCAGCACTGATGGAGTCTGCGGCAAATTCATTTGATTTGATCTCCTTGGGGCTTGTACTACCTCCAAGGCAATGTATTCACCCCTCCCTAATCGACTTTCCATTTCATCCTCCAAGCAAATCTTCTAAACTTTCTCCCCTCTCCTTAAACACTACAAAGTAACTCTCACCTTCCTCTAGGCCCAAAACTTCCACTTCATTTTTTATGAAGACAATAGACTGCATGTCAACTCCTTGCTAGTAAGGATTACTTCTGACTTTGTACTTGTGTTGTGGGTATTTAATAAACACTTGATTAATAGGCAAGCTCTCTCCTTTGCCATTCCCCCATTTTGTTCTCCTTTACTACAGTCTATGATGTAGAGGTGACTCTTTTTGCCAAAATCAACTTCCCTATTTGTACCCTTGATTCCATACCCCTTTTCTCTTCCCATAGAAGTCTCCTTTCTCCACCCCGCAATCATCTCAGTCTATCTCTCTAATATTTAATCTTTCCTTACCTATTGTAACATAGTAAGCCCTTAATAAATATATTTGATTGATTGTATGTATGTGTGTGCGGAGAGGCATCTCTGGAGATCAAATAATCTCCCAGGCCAAATCAGAAAACAGTCTCCAATGCGATCTCTCTAAACTGATTTTTTAAGCATCAAAAACCCTTCTGGTGTGTCACACTTATGAGATCTCTCTCTCTCTCTCTCTCTCTCTCTCTCTCTCTCTGTCTCTGTCTCTCTCTCTCTCTCTCTGTCTCTCTCTGTCTCTCTCTCTCTGTCTCTCTCTTTCTCTCTCTCTGTCTCTCCCTTCCTTTCTTTTTTCTTTCCTACTCCCTCTCTCCTTTCCCTCTCCCCTTCCTCTCTCTCCCCTTCCTTCCTTCCTTCCTTCCATTATTTCATATCCATCCACCAGATAATATAGAATTGTATGTAATATTTCTAAGAAAGAAGAAGGAAATCAGTGACACACACACTTTTGGCTTTTGAATTTGGAGTCTTCAGGGCAGTTTGGAGAGAAAAGCCCTTTTAGGGGGTGCAGCTAGGTGGTGCAATAGTTAGGGTGTGGGGCCTGGAGTCAGGAAGATCTTCTGAGTTCAAATCCAGCCTCAGACACTTACTAGTTATGTGACCCTGGACAAGTCATTTAACCCTGATTGCCTCAGTTTCTTTATCTGTAAAATGAGCTGGAGAAGGAAACGACAAACCACTCTAGTATCTTTGCCAAGAAAACCCCAAATGGGGTTGTGAAGAGTCAGACATGAGTAAACAATAACAACATATTTCTGCTTTTGGTATTTTTACCCTTCTAAGCAGTGCTGGATGCTCTCTGTCTAATCACTCCATCCTTCATTTCTTTGCAGGAGGGAGAAATAGACTATCATTCCATGTGGAAGAAAGCCCTTCTCATACCTGCCCTGTGCTTACCACGAGTCAGTCCCTGTTGAGGAGACTCTCCTGCCTGGGTATTTGGTCTTTTTGAAGCCAGCTCTCACATTAACATGCAAGTCATGATCTGTATTCATTTGCCCTAGACCTGTGATTTTATTGGTCCCTAGGACACTTCCAGAGAAAGTTTCCTGGACTTGTTCAGAGCCACACAGCTAGGAGGTGTCCCAGGCTGGCCGTGAATCAAGGTCTTCCTGACCATGAAGCCAGCTCTCTGGCCACAATACCACAGTACTTCTCAGAGGTACAGCTCTCCCAAGTGAGGTCATGAATGCAACATGCTTTGGAGACATATAAATGTCAGCTGCCATTACCATCAGCATCAACAAGCAGAATGGCTTGTTGGATGGAGAGCTGACTTAAAGGAATGAGTCCTGCTTCTGATCCACATTGGGGCCCCTGGCAAGTCACTTACCCTCTTAATGTTCTATGAGATTTCCCAAGTCTAGAACATGTAGATTGTTGTTGACAGAGGGATTCTACTCACAAGTAGCTCCCAATACCAATGAAACCAAACAATATTACCACCACCACCATCATCATCACCCCCATTGTTACTACTACTACTACTACTACTACTACTACTACTACTACTACTACTACTACTCCTCACAGACCTCTCTGTGGCTTACAAATTAGATCTTAAAGAGACTACACCTTTATTCCTTTACCTTCCCAAATACATATTTAAATAAAAATGATAAGGTTTTAAAACAGAGATATTGAGTGATTTCCTTATATAATCTTCATGACCAGAGTTATTGAAGTTCCTATAAAAGAAGAAAACTGTTCTTGTCAGAGAAGATTAGATTCACTGTCATCCTTAATACCACGTTACTTCTTATTAATGAGTATTTTGTATCCTGAGATACTGTACAATTAAGCCACTAATAACAACTTGCTTTTACCCATCTGAATGAACCCACATGAATTGGAGGAAAATGAGTGAATTAAGGAACAAGGCACTGTGGGGGCTGAGAAGGCAAAGATGACCGGGCTGGTGGAGGAAAGGTTGGGGCGGGGGGAGGAGAAGAAAGCACAAGAGGATGGGAATAAGAAAATGGAACATGTACTGTGGGGCTAGACCTGAGCTAGCCCGATGCTATAAGACATTTAACCAAGAGAAGAGGAGCCTTCCAGGGAGCCCCAAAAGAGCTTTCAAACACTTGCTAAATTGCCATGTAGAAAAGGATTAACTTTCTTTCTGGTCCCAGAGGGTAGAAGCAATAGATAGATATAAGTGTTCAGATATAAATGTAAGAAGAAAATCCTAACATCCAGAGCTGTTTCCAAGTCAGATGGGATGCCTTGGGAAGTCATGGGTTACCTTTCATGAGAGTTCACTCAAGGGTTTAGACTTGATCATTTGTCAGAAATATTGTGGGAGGAGATTTCTCTTCAGTACACGTTGTACTGGCAGAGATCTGAGGTACCTTCAAACTCTGAGATTCAATGACTCTTAACATATACAAGCCTTACTAGAGTGCCAATGGCAGTAGGTGGGAATAGGAATGAGTCAGAAAAGCCTGGGTTCCAGATTCAGTTTTGTTCCTAACTAACTGTACTATGTTGGCAGGCCACTCATTCTCTCTCAGTTCAATTCAACAAAATGGGACCATCACTGCCTTCCTATTGCCTACTAGATCAAATCTAAATTCTTCTAACAGGTGTTGGAGACCCTCTGTAATATGTCCCATCCTTCATGTCTAATTTAATTTCCTCATCAGTCCCCAATATACACCATTTTTTTCCTGATCCACTCAAGCCCAAGCCTCAATTTAATCATTTGTAAAATGAGTCAATTGGACAAGATGATCCCCAGGCTTGTTGAGCCTCCCTCTATCCCCAGGCCTCCTCCTTTGGGGTCTAGCTTACCATCAACTTACCAGCACCGTATGCTTGTAGGCCCGATGAATCACAATACTGTAGCCAAAAACAGCCACATCCACCTGTTTGACCCACAAGGCCAGCGATGGATCCCGATCTTCATTCTTGGCAGTGACTGTGAATTTGGGAAAGAGGTCTGTGCTCTGTCTACTTATAGTGGTACACAAGATGAGTGGGCAGCTGCTCTGGAAGTCAAAGGGGTAGCCATCAAAGGTCAAGTAGTGGCCATACCCTGCCACAATGCAGGAGGCATCTGTGCGAGCCTGGCAATAGTATAGCCCACTCTCCTCCATGCAATATTCATCATCTTTGCAGGGAATGCTCTCACAGTGGACACTGTTGTCTGTCCCATTACAATAGCAGAAGAGTTGACAGTCCAGGTCTACCCAGAAGGTCTCATTCGTGGAGAGCTGGTGCCCCTCAAAGTTACAGCCACACTCACTTCGGGGAACACACTGTGTGCCCCTTAGGGCATAGCCCTCATCACACTGGCATCCCTCAGCACAGCTATCCACGCAAATGGGGCCGATGGCCAGGGTCTCGCAGGTCTCGGTACATGTCATGCACTCCTCAAAGTGGCTGTTCTCAGGGCAGTCGAGAGCTGAAGGCAACCAACGAGAAGGGAGACTCAAGAAAAGAACAGGGATCAGAAATGTGTTTTTATAAGCCTTATTTGGGAAGCAAAATGAGCATATAAGCACTTAGTCAGTCCTACATGGTTATCATGGAAGGGACCTTTGTGAAATGCTCCTGGGCTCTTTTCCTTTTATTTTTAAAGTCCTCACTATATGCAGCCAAGTGCTTTTATGATCTATTCATACATTTGTTCAACATCTTTTATCAGATCATTCCCATGCTCAACAAATTAATCCTCCTAGAATTCCCCCCCACACCCCAATATGGTCCCACCCTACACCTCTGGTTTTAATCTTCCACTACTCCCCAACACGATCCTCAGATCTCCTGGGAGCATGTTCACATCCTCTGCAGCTTCCACAATCATTCTTTCCACTCCTGCTCAGGTTGCTCTCCCAGGTGCCCTGTCCTTTCAAAGCCCACTTCTCATCTGACCTTCTCCACGAAGACTTCCTGTGTGTTCCAGCCCCAGCAGAGATATCCCTTTGCTTTCTTAAAGCCTTTGAATCCTTGAGTAGCAGCATGATGTAGTGACAGAGGGCAAGCAATGTAGAGCTGGCGAGCCCAGGGCTTATATCCCATCTCTGATATTTAGTCGTTAGGTGACCCTGGGCAAGTTATTTGAACTCTCTGAGCTTCTGTTTGCTCATCTGCCCTATGAGATGGTTGGATCAGAAAGGCTGGAAGGTGCCTTCCAGTTCTACGTCTATGGTCCTGTGATAAATATACTATTGTATGTAATTGGGTACTTTCTGGTATTGTTTGTTCTATTTTGGTGAGTGTCCTCCCCACCCCACTTAGATTCTAACTTCTAGATCTCAATCTGAGTACAAAGTCTTTTCTCACGAGTCTTGGGTGTTCTCTCACAGCACCTAGCATAGTTCTGAGAACAAAGCAAGCATTCGCTATATTACTTAATGAATGGTCATTACCTTTTGTCCTTTATATTATTTGTTTGTTTTTCATTTTTTTGTTTTTTTGCAGGGCAATGAAGGTTAAGTGACTTGCCCAGGATCACACAGCTAGTAAGTGTCAAATATTTGAGGCCGGATTTGAATCCAGGTATTCCAGAATCCAGGGCTGGTGCTTTATCTACTGCCCCTGTCCTTTATATTCTTTACCCATAAGTCATCTTGGACTGTGAGCTCTTACAAATCAGGAATCCAATTTGTTTAAGTGATTGTACAAAGACTAGGACAGTGCCTCCTAAAAAATAATGTTTCAGGGGGCAGCTAGGTGGCACAGTGGATAAAGCACCTACCCTGGATTCAGGAGAACCTGAGTTCAAATCCGGCCTCAGACACTTGACACTTACTAGCTGTGTGACCCTGGACAAGTCACTTAACCCCCATTGCCCCACACACACAAAAAAAGTTTCACATTTCTAGTCCTGGTAATCAAAGCAGGGACTTACCCCAGGGTAACCTAGTAAGAGCTTTCTGTCATTTATCTGTCTGTTTAGCTATAATCTACAAATTATGCATCTTTCTCTATCTATCAATTATGCATCTCTCCATCTATCTATCAATAGATCATCTGTCAATCAATCATCTGTTACTCTGTTTTTCCATCTCTAAGAGCTATATTTTAGGTAGAGTAATCTGACTTTTTCACTAGGGCACCAAATTTCCGGATTTGGCCTTGAACCAACAAGTACTAAACAAAATAATAATAATAATAACAAAAATAACAATAATAATTAGTAGTAGTAATAACTAACATTTATAATAACTCTTCAAGGTTTGCAAAGCAAAAACACCCCCCACATTATCTCAATTGAGCGTCACAATAATCCTAGAAGAGAAGTGCTGTTATTATCCCCAGTTCACAGTTGAGGAAGCTGAGGCAGGCAGTGGTTAAATTACTTGACTAGGGTCATACTTCTGGGAGGTGTCTCAGGTAGGCTTCAGACTCAATTCTTTGTGATTCCAAGTTTGGCTCTCTGTCCACCATTCCACCAAGCTGCCTTCCTATAACAACCTTCAGTCACTATAATAGTGAATTCCCTTTCCCTCTCCAGTGGATTTGAGGCAGGGTTTTTAGTTGCTTGCCCTAATGTGTTTAGTGCTGGTTGGTCCAAGAGCAAATCTGGAATTACAAGTCATGGCAGCTGTGCACTCTAAAGACTCTCCACTTGGCCCTGCCTGCTCCAGAGGTGGTGAGATCCAGTCTTTAAGAAGCCTTCTGTAGCTCTTGCTCTTATTGCCTCTTTTTGAAAGTGTTTTACAACCCAAGGACATGAAGGACACTACAGAGATATAAATTTTACGGCAATAATCGTTTTGTCCACAAGTACCAACGCCATTGCTCTGTACCGTGAGCTGGAAGCAACTCCCTTTCTATGGGTTGGAGGACTATCTCCACTTCATTGCTTTCCCTCCATTGACTTCCAATAGCATGTGGCTTTTGAGTTGAAGGCTAGTTCAGTGCTGATTAAGTACATCTGTACAGAGGGATTTTCACATTTGTCTGAATTATGAATGTTATAACATCAACCGCAGGTTTATGGTGATAGCAAATAACATGACTTATTTAAATGACTCTCGGTTTATGACTTATTGTGTTGTCTGAATCCGTCTGCAAGTCTGGAACACACAGACGTGGGGTAATAAAACTTCCCCTGGCTCCCAAAATGCCTCTTTGAAATTACTTAATTGGGCAGCCTGTCTCTGCCAGCAACAGCGCTGGTTAAAAATATCTAAACACAAAGGCAATGGTTGTGTCTCTCTATCATCAAACGCGATTAGGTTGCTGATAGGCAGCTGCTGCCCATTCTGATCCTCGATCCTCACTCTCCAGGACTGGATTGAGATTAACCCCTTGGATCCTAGTGTACTTTCCAGGCTGCCTTCATATAGATGGTCTAGATTAGGCACCTCACAAGACAGCCTCAGATTGAAGCTTCCTTCCAAGGTAACCATGTTCAATGTGATTGTTCTTATCCATATCCCACTACAAATTTGCAGGCCTAGATGCAAGATGGTGAGAAGCTATTCTTGGCATCCACAACACACAGGGAAGGAGTGAACTGTCTGTATTGTTTAATAGTTATAGAACATGCAAGAATATGTCATCCTCTGCTTGGCACCATGCAAGGTCACAAACATTCTCTATTCACTAAGATGTAACAAGCAAAGGACAAATAACACAATGAAATGGCTCAATGTGTCATGGAGATTAGGCAACTAACTGGATTCAGACAATGAAATGAAGTTGGAAACCTAGGAGTGGACAGAATATACAAGAGCTAAATTCAATGGGCTATGGTATAAAAGAGAATGGCAGAGAGTGAGTAGAGGGGAACTTGGGACAATGGCATGAGACAAGGGAAACTCTGGTCAAGGGAGGTTGGGAAAACTTTTCCTATGAAAATTGCTAAGAAAATATCTCAGAAACTCATCACCATAGTCATATTTTGACTTTTCCCTTTCTATCAACACCCTATATCCAATCAATTGCCAAGTCCTAGCAATTTTTCTTCTGCAGCTGTTTGTTGTTGTTCTGTTTGATTAGCTGTGTCTGTTGCTTTGTTACTCCATTTAGGTTTTGGTTTTTTTGTTTGTTTTGTTTTGTTTTGTTTTAGACAAAGATACTAAGCTGTGTGACCCTGGGCAACTCACTTAACCTTCATTGCCCTGAAAACAAAAAGAAGAAATAAAAGATACTAGAATGGTTTGCCATTTCCTTCTCCAGCTCATTTTACAGATGAAGAAACTGAGGCAAATGGCTGAAATGACTTGCCCAGAGTCACACAGCTAGTTAAGTGTCTGATGCCAGATTTGAATTCAGATCTTCCTGACTCCAGGCCTGGCATTCTATCCACTGTATCACATAAGTGCCATTTACCTCCTCTAAACATCTACAGCATTCTCTCCCCTTGTCTTGTTTAGGCCCTTGTTTCTTCTCAATTAAGTTAATATTACAGACTCCTAACCAGTTTTCTTGTCCGGTTAAAATAATTACTATCATTTTGGGTAAACTTATTTTCAATTTATCAATTTCTACCAGTAAGGGATTGACCAAGCATCTCCTTAGCTTCCTGTGGTCCCAAAAGAGCACATGGCTACCTGTCCTGGGTTTTTTCCCCTCTTTTTGATAAGAGGCAGGTCATTATACATCAATCAAATCTAACTGGTTGACGTAATTAAAGATAGATTACATCAGGTCAGAAGGACTGAACCGTCCCCTTGACTGGGGACAATATCTTTATATGGCAATCAATCTAGAGAATTCAGAGCCCACCCAAACTGAGCCAGGAGCTGGCTACTATCTGTGAATCTGACTGACAGCGTGTAACGCGAAGGGGAATTTGAAGTTTCCCATATACCTATAATCAAAAATTATTTTCTCATATGTCTCTAGTCTATGTCCTCCCCAGCCCATTCTTCACACCACTGCTTGAGTCGTTTTTATATCATGCTACTCAGATGATGTCACTGCTCTATTCACAACCTTTCAGTAGTTCCCTATTGCCTCACAAAGAATAAGTCTTGATTGTGGAATTCAAGCCTGTCTGCATTCTGGCTCTACCCTACCTTTCTGGCCTCATTTCATTTTGCCCTACCTCATGTACTCTGTGCCCCAGTCAAAGAGGATTCTCTTCTATGCTCCCATCCTTATTCTGCTTCGTCCTGTTTTTCTGTTTTTGCATGTGCTAGGTTTTGTTCGTTGTGGGGTTTTTTGTGTGGGTTTCTTTGTGTGTGTGTGTGTGTGTGTGTGTGTGTGTGTGTGTGTGTGTGTTTGTGGGGCAATGAGGGTTAAGTGACTTGCCCAGGATCACACAGCTAATAAGTGTCAAGTGTTTGAGGCCAGATTTGAACTCAGGTCCTCCTGAATTCAAGACCAGTGCTTTATTCACTGTGCCACATAGCTGTCCCCTGCATGTGCTGTTAACCCATTCTTTATCTATTGAAAGCCCTGACTTCTTTCAAGACCCAACTTGACTATTGCTTTCTCTGTAAAACTTTTCTTAATATTCTCCTCACCTCCAAACTCTCTTCCTTCCGAAGTATGTCATTTCAATTTGCCTTGACCCTTCCATGGCAGTTATATCACTCTTTTGTAGTAGATTTATTTGTCTAATAAAGAGAATACTATTAGATTGGAGATTACTAGACAATGCAGTCTGTCTTAATCACATAGATCTTTTGTATTCTCAGTGATGGCCACTAGGTGGCGTAGTGAATAGCGCTAGGCCCAAAGTCAGGAAGACTTCTCTTCCTGAGATAAAATCTGGCCTGAAATACTTCTTAGCTCTGTGACCCTGGGTAAGTCATTTCACCCTGTTTGCCTCAGCTTCCTCATCTGTAAAATGAGCTGGAGAAGGAAATGGCAAACCACTCCATTGTCTTTGCCAAGAAAACCCCAAATGGGGGCATAAAAAGTTGGACGTTACTGAAATAACGACTGAATAACAAAAAATTTTCACTGCTTTGTATGGAGTAAGTAAGAATTTACTGGATGAATTAAATGAATGAAAATAATAATAATAATATCTCACAATCCTATAGCAATTTAGGGTTTAAAAGGTCTTTTTCTCATGACAGTACTATGAAGCAGGTAGTACAAATATTGTTAGCCTCATTTTTAACATGAGCTTAATGAAGCTCACAGAGGTTAGGTGTCTTGTCCAAGGTCATACAGCTGGTAGACACCAGAACTGGGATGTGAATCCAGGCCTCTTGACCACAAGTCCAATGTCCTTTCTGATATATGCATGTGCGCATACACACATATTTATGTATGTATGTATATGTATATATATGTGTGTGTGTTTATATATGGGCATGTGTGTGTGTTTATATATAGGCATATATATATATGTTTGTGTGTATATACCCCCCTCTCTCTATATATACATATACATACCCCCCCCACACACACACACACATGTTTTGTTGCCTCCTAAATGGTAGAGTTATTGAGATTTGGGTTAAATGCAGATCTGCATGGAAGCAGGTAAACGGCTTGCTCTTTCAGACCCCTTCTGCACCTAGGACTTTAGGTCATTCTCCCTTCTGATTCTATAACCTTCTCCTTTCTTCTATGTGTCTCTAAACACCCCCAGACAAACTTCCCTGTTTCCTCACTGGCTTCGTAGGGTCACAGTTAGAGTGAGAACAAGGAACAGAGGAATGGTTAAAGTGTTATTTACAGAGTGGAAATTTTAGAGACAAAGGGCTTCTCTCTCTCCTCTCTCTGTCTCTCTCTGTGTCTCTCTATCTCTGCCTGCCTGCCTGTCTATCTATGTCTCTCTTTAGAGATACTCTTTGGAGGAGCTACACATGGTGACTGTTCTGAGCTGCCGAAGCCCAGATAGCTGTGCTCTCTTGCTGCCCTCTGGGCCCTGCACAGGTACATTAGCACCTCGGCCACTGTTTCATTCCCTCTGGGCCCTGCTCCTTCCTGCAGCCTCACAGATAACCCAGGGTGTTGTCTTTGAAACATTTACTCTGATTACTGCTGGTACAACCATGGCCCTGGTAAGAGGAGCCAGGGGACCAAGAACCCCGCCAGAAACCACAGCTCTCTTAGTGACTGACCCCTAGGGACCAGTGCTCTGTGTTTGCAGAGGAGGATGCACCCTGACTGGTCCCCACCCAGTAAAAGAAATAGGTCACGCTTTTTGTTTATCAGAAGCAGAGACACCTTCCGAGCTAAAATGAAGATTCCTTTTCATTTTCTCAATAGAGTTTGGACCTCCACAGCTGTAGTGAATGTCCCCTGCTACCCTTAACTTAGCAGGACCTCACTACTCCCTTTCTCCCCAGAGGGTGAAAGAGTTGAGTGCATGGTCAGAAGAGAGGCTGTGACTTAGGGAAGCTACAACAGGGAAGTTCTTGAGGGGGTGTGTGTGTGTATGTATTGTGTATATATGAATGCATTGTATATATGCACGTGTGTGCATATATGTGTACACATGTATTCATGTATGTGTATATATTTGTGTGCACCTGCATGTGTCTATACACATGTATGGATATGTGTATATATGACAACAGGTGCTAGGCCTGGAGTCAGAAAGACTCATCTTCCTGAGTTTAAATCTGGTCTCAGACATTTACTGGCTGTGTGACTCTGGGAAAGTCACTTAACCCTGTTTGCCTCAGTTTTCCTCATCTATAAAATGATTTGGAGAAGGAAATGACAAATCACTCTAATACCTTTTCTGAGAAAACCCCAAATAAGGTAACAATGAGTCAGATACGATTGAAACAACTGAACAACAACTATATAGATATATAGGTATATGTATACATATAAATCCAGATTGTCTGTCTGTCTCTCTCTGCATGTCTTGGTTCTGATACCTACCAGCTAAGTGACCAGTAAGGTTCTCATATTTTTTTCTGAATTCAGTTTTCTCATTTGTAAAATAGAGATAACCATGCTCTCCCTATCTATAACTCACAAGGATGTGAGCAAAGGGCTTTTGTCAATTGAAAAATACTATCTAAATGTGAGCTAATATTATTCTACAAAGCAGTTGGGCTACACTTGAGGATAAACTGAACCACGTTGGTAGTCTTGGAGTGTATAGTCTAGCAAGGGGATAGGACAGAAAACCAGAGAGCTATGCAACATAATGTTGTTCCGAAAATGCATTAGGTACAAAACAAAGGGCTATGGGAGATATAAGAGGGGAAATCATTTGTTATATAATCAGGTAATTATAATAAACTTACAAAGCCAATCAGAAAAACAAAACAAAACAAAAAACACTGAACTATGCTGGGAAGTACTGAGCAGCAAGGTTTCTGTCATACCCACTTTCCCCTCAGCCCTCTTACCTTCTCCTACCCATCCCCCAGACTTACGGCAGAAGTCGTAGGTCCTCCAGGGGCCCACCTCCACGTCAGCATTCTTACAAGCGCTCGAGTAACGGGCTACTGAGTCACAGAGCTCAGATTCATTGCCCCCACTCTGGCACAGGCGAAAGAGGCAGGTCCGGTAGTAAGCGGTGACGTTAACAACCCCGTGACACTCCAGGAAGGAGCTGTTGGAGGGGTCATTGATGATGCCACACCGGGAGCGGCTCCGGTAGAATTTGAGCAGCTCTGAGTCATTGTTGCAGGCCTTCAGCAGGTCCCCACACTCTCCATTACAGATCTCTTCAAAGGTCGTCCAGCTTTCCAGAAACACTGCTACATTATCCGTGCACTTGCCATTGGGGAAGCAGAGTTCATCAGTGGCATTCCCATTGTAGAAGCCACACAGTCCCCCAGTGCAGTTGAAGTAGATGGTGGACAGTCGGATGTGCAGCATGCCCACGTCTGAGTACTGAACGGTGACGATGCCCTTAGACTCAACAGTGGTGCTGTTCTTGTTCCGAAAAATTTCCAGCTTCCCCGAAGAATGGAAAAAAGGTAATTCTACTTCCTGACCATTCAACTGAAAAACAAAAAATCAAAGCATCACCGTCAATGGGGTGACATTTACTGAGCAGTGTACCAGCTGCCTGTGTAATAAAGTCATGGCCTCCTTCTCTCTGACATGCTCCATTTGAGAGTCGCAGCAAGAGCTTCCGTTCGTAGAGTCCTTGACAAAACATTCTCCTCACAGTCTTTGGAGGTATGGAGTGCAGATATCTTCATCTCATAGCTGGGGGAGTGGAGGCTCAGAGAAGGGCTAAGTGATCTGCTTTGGGGCACAAGGCTACTAAGTGGTGGAGCTGATACAGAAGCCAGGCCTTCTAAATCCAAGTGAAGGATTCTTCACACAGTTGTTTTTCCTAGCAGATGACATTCTCAAGAGACTAAATGTGTAAATAAGCCCACATTTCCTTCTGTGCCTTGGCTTTTCTTTCTTCCTCTGTCTACATTTCCTGACTTCACCTGATAGAGGGGGAATTTTTCAAGGATACTGAGTCATCCACGTCCCTAGACCAAGGACCGGCTCAAGAAAAGCTATTAACAGACATGCCTTTGGCCCAGCACTTCCCAGATGCCTGGATTATTTTTTAGGGCGTTTCCTACCTTCCTTGGGGAAAACCTCATTCTCCTTCACCCTCTTCTTGGCTTTGGCTTTGTTTGGCAAAGCTTACCTTTCTTATATCCCACCTCCTCAAGACCCTCTCTTCTTTACAATGTGATAATTATGGATCATCCAATTAGTTAACATAGGCGGACTGCTAATTGGAGAGCACTAGACCCTGGTCCTCCCTCTCCTTCCAGGTAATGTGTGCATGTTGCCATCTCTGGTCTGTGGATATTATTAATGCCAGAAGGGACCCTGGAGAGAGTCCAACTCTCTCATTTTATGGATAAGGAAACTAAGGCCCAGGGAGGCCGTGCGATTTGTCCAAAGCTGCAGCTTTATTGGGTTCCTTCCAGAGTTGTTCACCTAGCCCTTTTGGCTAAAGTTTACCTTTAATGTTGAGAATTCAGACCAAGTAGGAGGAGAGCAAAGAGGCTGGTAGCACCAGGACAGGTGGATGGAAAAGATATTTTTAGGCACGCAGAGCCTTTCAGTGGCCATCACATCACTTGGCATAGACAGCTACTTTCTCCATCTATGTCTACTGTTGATCCAGCTTCCATCTGCCTCACCCGAGAAAGCCCAGCCTTATTGCATTCTATTAGGGGCTGGAAGTTGGGGTGGCCATTTTTTTCATAGAGCCCCCTCACCTGTATAGGCAGTCATGGTCAGAGGCAGGAAGTTACTAATAAAATATGATATAATATAATATTATAATAGGCTATGATATAACAACACAATATAATATAAAGCAGTATCTTTCACTTGTATAGTACTTTGTAAACTCCAAAGCACTATACATGTATCTTGTCTGAATGATTTTCACAGCAACCCTGTGAAGATCACAGGACAAGTATCACTATGTTTTTTCAGATGAGGAAACTGAGAATCAGAGAAGTTCTATAACTTATCCAAGGCCCCACCACTATGTAAGCAGAAGAGCCAAGATTCAAACCCACATTCTCCCGCTCTAAACCCAGCATGCTTTCCATTGCCCACTCTGTGCTCCCTGGACTGATTTCAATTTGCTGACCTTCGGAGACTAGCAAGCCTTTCTATTTTGGGTGGCACCACAGTAAGCCTATTTAAGCTCTGGCTTAAATAGTAAGAGTAAGAGTCTTACCCTAATTTCAGACGCGCCAATCCCTCCGATCTTGATCTCTTGATCAGCTACCTGGATCCGGATGCCTCTTAACCAGGTTGGACCTGCATCTGGCTTCTTCTTATTGATGTCAATTTCCAAGTAATCAGGTCTCTCCGGGCATGTCTTCAGAAGGGTATAGGAGAACTCCATGGGGAAGGCATACGCAACCCCATCAAAGGTGTGTAGCACCTGGTTTTGACTCACAAGGCACACAGTCTCCCTCTTGGGGAAGCAGCCCTGGTAGCCATCTTCCACGGAGCAGACCTCCCCCTCACGGCAGGTCTTATTAAAGCAATAGATGTCCCCGCCCTCCTCACACAAACATTGCACTGTGCAGTTGGCAGTGGCCCAGAAGAACTCCCCCATGGTATAGTAGTGACCATCAAAATCACAGCCACACTTGTGCAGTGGGACACACTGGCTCGTGCTGAGGACGAAGCCTTCGTTACATTCACAGCCCTCCGTGCAAGGTGTGAGGCATGAAAGGGAGGCGGTCAGGTCAGAGCATGTATCCGGGCAACTACTAGTACAGACAGAGTAATGACTGAAGCTGGGACACTGTACGGTTGACACTGATGGGAGAGAAGGAAGATACCAGGTTAACAAGCGCATATGACCCAGTTCCAAAGCCAGGGTTTGAATAGGGGGCAAAGTCATGTCTATTACATAGTATTTAGGTCCAAGAGGAGAAGAGGATGCAAAAGCTACTTGTCTAGGGAAAACAAACCTGAGGTCATCTCCATAGGTACTAGTTCAACTGTTTAAAGACCAAATCTGAACAAATGATTAGATTCTGAACAACTCAGTTTTCTCTGATCACCTTCAGAAAATAGGGTCATTTATTAGTCATTTTACTACTTGGTGAACAGATGTTATGGTGAGCCCAGATTTAAAATTAACTGTGACTAGAGTGAGGGTGATTGTCCACAAAGAGCAAGGCTTTCTTTAATCAATGATTTTAGAAAAATTAATTCAGTCAGTTGACTACAATCTCCTTGAAGACAGGCGCCATTTCATTTTCCCCCTTCTATTCTCAGTGCCTAGAACAGTGCCTGGCAAAAGTCATTTGCTAAATGTTTATTGAATTTAATTGGATCCATGATCCATAATGGAAGCAGATTTAAACTACCACAGCAGAACTTCAGGTTAGATGTAAGAAAGAAATTTCTAATGGTGGCATTCTTAATACACTGGAATGGGTGGCCAAAGAGTCTACTTCATTGGAGGTATTAAAAGTGAGAAAGATTCCTATCTCTCTGGGATGGTTTGGATGCTCATCCTGCCTGAAGGTGAGGTGGGTCTTTGCAGACTTAAGAATCTGTGATTTTAATTTCTGGATATCTCCAACTGCATATTTCAGGTATTCTTGGGTGGATCTCATAAAAAAGAATCTTTTGAAGACTTAGGTTATCTCAGAGATAAACTGTAAAGCTCACAATACTGAGAAGGGTTTAACTGAGGATCTGGAAAAGTAGATGGTGAGAAGTAGACAGAGAGTGGCAAGGACCATAAAGTGGATAATCACCATCAAACATTCTCTCCTTCAGTCAAACTGCTCTGGGCACTGTTGCCTGTTTATGAGGTTCTATCTTTTGCTTCCATAGACAGGTGGTCCCCCAAGCCTGGAATGAACTCTTTCCTTTATCCCTGCTTTGCTGAACCTCTAGTTTCCTTTAAAGCATTGCTCAGATTCCACCTCCCACACGCAGGCTTTTTAAACTCTCCTCATCATTAACACTATTAACACTCTTGAAATGACTTTGCATGATTTTTATCCATACTTTGCATTTGCATATTCGTCTGTGCCCGTGTACTATTTCCCAGAAGAATGTCAACTCCTAGAGGTCAAGAACTCTTTCTGTTTTTGTCTTTGTATCCAAAGAGACCAGCACACTTCCTTACCCATAATAGATGCTTCATAAAAAATATTTGTTGAACTTGTCAAATCAGAGAAATACTGGATGGAAATTTTGATTAGAAACAATTACAACTTCACTCATTTGGGGGGCAGGGTCAGACTAAAGAAGCCAAGTCTGATTCCATCTTAGCTCAAACCAACAAACCTTCCCCTCTAAGTTTTTTTGATATCTTGGGAAAGGTATAAGATACCTATCCAGCAATAGAGCTGGAAAAATAAATTGTCCCTTGTTGGTCTGACTGATATTCTAGGAGCTAACACAAATCTGAGCCTCAATGAATAAGACACTTTTAGAAACCAGAACCCAAAATAATACAAGGAAGAAAAAATCTCAAAGTTTGACATTCATCTGGGTACTTCTGTTAAACGAGCTCAAAATGACTTAACATCGTAACACGCCTGGTTAATAGTAATTATTGCTTAGTGGAGAAAACCAAAGCTTGGAGAAGGAAAATGTTTTGACAAAACCTTTTGTTGACATTGTACATAGTTCTAGGAAAGATTAGGCAATTACTGGGCAAAGCAGAAGGAGAAGAACTGATATTTCTTGTGATTTAAAATGTATAGAAGTCAAAATATTAAATCAGAACCTTGGCCTCCACCCATAGAACCATGGTCCTGGGTGACCTTTTGCCTTATCTTGCCTGGAACTGGTCTCCACACATAGTAACTACTTAATAAATGTTCACTTGCTCTTTCTGATGGTCTGTCTATATCTATCTATCTATCTATCTATCTATCTATCTATCTATCTATCTATCTATCTATCTATCATCTATCTAAAGGATATCTGGAAAGAATCTGGGTTTCCTCACACTATTTGAGGGTTTTGTTGACTAAGCACTATTTTAGTAAAGAGGTAGAAGAGTCAGATTCCAAAATATTTATGAGGAGACCAAAGTACTGATACATTCCTTATTTACCCATCCCAATTGGTTCATCTAATCTTCTGCCCTCACTAGCAGTGGCCAAGATGCTCTTTAACATGGAGGTAAGAAATAAAAGCTTTCTAAAGCAACAGGATGTGTAAGGGGACTGGGGAAGGGGATAGAATAAATATTTCAGATTTGTACTGGGGAATTAGCTTCAATCCCCAAATGTTCATTCACATTAGGCCTATTCTAGAGTCACACATCGATCAGTCAGGAGAGTTGCTAGCTCCTCTCTGAAAACTTCACCTTGTTATTCAAGGTCCATGAATGCTGTGGTCCAAACTCAATGTTTCCTGTAGCCTGCACAGCTCCTTTCCTCTACTCTATGTTTCAAGCTCCTTAATTTCATCAAGCATTCCCTTGTTCTCAGGTTATGGGGCCAGGGAGGGGGAAAGATTGAAGGATCCACTTACAGTCTGACCTTTATCATGTGGAATACTTCAATCCCAGCCTCATTCCTGGGCAATTTGTCCTCAACAAAAATGTTCTTGAAGGGCCCTGAAATTCTATGCTTGCATATCCCCACCCATACAAGGGGATTCTTTTACTTGGATAGGGATGTCAGCTTACCACAACCGGTCTGGATTCGCCAGTCCCCAATTGGAATGCCAAGGGCTTGGCACACAAGGGCATAGGCCTGGATAGCTTGGCAGAGGAGTGTGCCATTATCCCGGACACTGCACAGGTCATACACACAGCTGTGGATGAAGGCTGTGGGGTCCACAATAGCCCCACATTCCCAGAGGGGACCGTCAGACTTATTGAGGAAACCGCAGTAGTCAGTACCAAAGTAGAGGGCTTCTGTGACCGCATCACACTGGGTACAGTTGTCTACACAGCCAGAGGTACATTTCCAATCAGGGTGATAGACACGCCAGCTTTCTCCCAGATCCAGAACCGATGTGGCTGGCTTCCCGTCTGGGCGGAGGAAGTCATCCAGTGGATTTTTGTTGTAGTTTCCACAGAGCCCACAGGTAGAGTTTATGTAGGAGCCTGGGACGGAAATGGAGGCATAGTGCTGGCCGTCAAACGTCACTAAGAGCCCGAAATCAGTTTCTACGGCAGTTGACATGCCACTCTGGTAGATTTTCACAGCCCCCAAGTCTATGCTGACAGGCAAAGAAGCCACCAGGTCATTAACCTGCCAAAAGACAGCATCAATTAGAGGCAGGTCAACAGTAGCCAGTGAAAGTGTTTGCAAGCAAAGGGCAGAGGAGCTAGGAGGAATCTTTGCCAGCGAGTCCAACTCCCTCATTTTACAAATGAGGAAACTGAGGCACAGAGGCATTCAATGACTTGCCCAGCATTACACAGCTAGCAAGTATCCGAGGAATCATGTGAATTCAGGTCTTTCTGACTCCAAGTCCAATGTCCTATCCCCTACAGAGGCAAAGAAAATCTAACTTGTGACTGTTATCCAAAATATTCCAAAGTTCAAACCTTTTCTTCTGGCTTAGCCTTGGTATTGCATAGTCAGGCTGGGGTAGACCTGAGGAATCTGGTCCCCCTAAGACATTCCATCTAGAGGACACCCCTGGTTTGCTTTAGAGTCCCTGGGTCAAACCTTGGGGCTATATTCAAAAATCTTCCTTTATGTTTTTCTTTTTACCTAGAATTGATTCTTCCCCCTTCACCTATTGAAATTCTGCCTATCCTTTACAAACCAGTTTAGAACAGATTCTCAGAATGCTCCTTAGAGATTATCTAAGTCTAAACTCTCTTCTTTTATAGATGAGGAAACGGAGGCCAGAGAAGTGAAGTGAATTCTTTGAATTTCCCCCTTCTCTAGCAAACCATCCTCCTTGACTACTTTGGTCCTTATTGATCTCTCTGTCCTCCTCCCCTCTCTCTTATATTCTCTCTCTCCCCTCTTTCTCCCTCCCTTTCTTCCTCCCCCTCTCTTCTTTTTTTTCCTCTCCTCTCTCTCCTCTTCTTTCTCCCTCTGCTCTTCCAATCTTTTCTAGCACTTCCAGACTCTTATATCACTTCCAGTTTACACCACACAATTTAACACTTAATTGCATATTGTTTTACATTCATTTTTTCTTGGTTCTTAATTTACTCCCCAAAGAGGCAGCAAGTTTCTTGATGGTTGTGGCAGTGATCTCTATGAAGTGCCTCTAACATGGTAGATCTGTGTTTAGAGTGGATTGAGAAGGCTCCTGGTGTGTATATTTGTCTGCCTACACAGTATTTCTCCCATACATCCCCTTTTCTCCATTCACACATCCGCTACCCTAGTTCAGGCCATCTTACCTAGACGATGGCAAAAACCTTCTAACTGGCTTCTGTCCCTGGAGTTTCTCCTCACTCTGATCTATCCTCCACTAAACTATCAAAGTAATTTTCCTAAAGCACAGGTCTGATTGCCCCTTCTCCCCCAGCCACCCTCCTATTGCTTGAATCCTGGTGTCTTCCTAATAAGGACCTCTGGACAGACCCCAGTTGCAGATGTGTGCCTTTACAGAAGTGTGCAAGGAAGAGATAGCAGAGAGAAGGGGCATATGACAGAAAGTTAGAACAAGAAAAAAAAAGGCATGGAGTTGATTCATTTGCCCTCATCACTATAGGCAAAGAGGTAAAGAAGGGGGCAAGAGTTGGGGCGGGGGGAGAAGATTATGTCAGGCAAAAGTATAAGTCCTGGAAAGTAAACATATATTATGGTGAACATCAACTTTTTAAGGTTTACCTAAAAAACCCCAATTCTTCCGCAAAATGCCAAGTATACCAACTAAGCTCTACCACATTCCTTAAGTAGTAGTACCTTTCCTCACAGAGTATAAAGTTCTCTCCTTTCTCTCCTTTAAGAACAGTGGGTAGGGCAGAAGTTATGTATGAAATGTGGATAAGCAGATATACTGAAAAATATTAGTTGTTCTACATATAGATATGTAAGATATTTAAATAGATAGTAAGGAGCCCCCAAAAAGAACTCCCAACTCATTATATCTTTCCTGCAACATCCTTTCTCAGTCCTTTATTATTACAATCCATTCTTGGTTACTCAAGGGTTGAAAATCCACTATGTGGATGATCCAGGCCTCTGGTTTTCCTCCTTCTCCATACCTCTGGTTACCTCCTTATTCATTAGCATGTGTCCAAGGGCTATGCAAGCGCAGAGAGCAGGTGAAAGGAACATCAGTCTGGATTTCTACCTGTGGCTTTCTGTTTTCTGTAGCTCTGGCAAAGGGTCTTGTGGGGATGGATTAAATCATTGGGTTAAAATGAGGTTTGGAGTATCTATTGATTTGAGTTATTTGGGCTTTCTCCATCCCCTCCCCAACTTCAACATGACTAATCCAGAAGTATTTATTTTAGTAGCTAAGACCAGGTACAGTGGAGAAAGAAAAAGACAAAGACAGAAGCCAGGCTTCCCAAGATTCAGCCTACCTCCAGCCCCTTGACTGGAGACTGGGCAGCTAAAACTGAACCAGCTTTCAAAAGGCAAATCACCCCAGCTGTTCTAAGTCTAGCCACAAAGAGTGGAAAGTGTCTCCAGGAGTCACTTGCCTGGCAAGTCTATCCATCTCCTTCCTGCTTCCCAGCTCAATCACCTCCCCCATTGTGGTGGCCCTGTTTCACCCTAGGTGGGTAGTCTATGTACCACCAGCCTCTCATTCTCTCCAGCAGAGAGAGCAGGTGCCCTTAGATACATGGGAAGACACTTGGCCAGAGGAAAAAAGGGGCCATTGTTGGGCTGCGGGTGGATTCCTATCACCTTCTCTTTCCATAACATTTACATTCACAACCACATACCACAGTCTCTGTGGAAAATTGTGGATTTGCCCCTTACGGCCTATAATGGATCAGAGCCGTACAAAATTAGCATAGACACTGGGCCCGAAAGAAATGAGGTTGTGACATTCTCCATTCCCTTCCCTACTCCCTGCGCACCCCTCACCCCCCAATCCCGGGACTGCCAAGGGGAAAAAAAACAGACTATGAGAAAAAGAATGTTCATAATAATCAAAAATAGAACGAAAAGAACTCTGCTTCCTTCCCCAGACTGCAGCTATGAAATGCATCACCCTCTCAACATACTGGTAAGTATTGGAAAGGCGGGTGAATCTTTTTCTGGCTTGAAAGTTTTGCATCTATCTGCAAGGATGAGATAAGTGCAGTACTAAAAAAGGGATCTGTAAGCTCCAAAAGAAAGAAAGGCTCAGAACTTCCTTGCCTTCATTCTTGGCTTTGATTGGACAGATGTACCAAGTAACAGGAGTAAGAGTGATGGTCAGTGATTAAAACAGTGCTTCCCTTCTCTGATTCTGAAAGCAAGAAACTAACTACCTGGGCCCAGCAAGTCAAGGAGCTGAAGAAATTGGGAATTCTCTCCCCAGCCCTCCCTGTCATTGGGCATTTTATATCAATTAAAACTACAATGCACATTAAAGCAGGGGAAAAAAACCCAACAACCAACGAGAGAGGGAAACCCTCCCTTTGGCTTCATTTTGGGTTTGTAATCACCTTAACGACCTCTGTGCTTGGGGATTAATGCTTGAGCTGAGTTCAGGCAATCAACCTTTCATGGCCTCTGTTATTATTGCCGGAATAAATACCTAGTTGTGACAAGGTCTGCATTAACATTATGAAAATCAGTACCCCTGTGAATTTGCTAATTGTGAATGGCTCTTAGCCTTTCTTCCTTTGCAGGTGCCCTGACCCAAAAGTAAGTTGGATAAGGACTGGAATAATTTGCATATGCTAAGCAGACCCTCCAGAATTCAGAATTTCTCATTTTTTCTAGACCCTTGTGGGCAACTCCAATTCAGGAATGTTTAGGCACGAGTTTCAAAAAGGCTATTACCAGCCTCAGTAAAGAGGCCACCATGCCCCTCCAGGCTTGCAGAATTGCATTTTGAAAGGCATGAATTATGAATCATTTTGAAGGGTTTTCTTAAAATGAGGCAGTAGTTTTCAGTAGGAGAGCAGGAGGCATTCAGTTCAAGGAGGCTGCTTTGAAACTATACTCTACAGGAAGAAGGAGATAGGATCTAATTTGCAGTTTGTACTTTGTGATTTTACTACTGCATACATCCATATGCCCAGAAACTACTGAACAGGTGTAAGAAAAAATTATCTCCCTCTCCTTATGCCTCCCCATTTCTGTTTCTGCCTCTCTCCTTTTTCTCTCTTCTCTCTATGTCCTTTTTTTCTTTTCATTTATCTCTGCTTTTATTTTTTCCAGTAAGCTTTGGTGATGATGGGGCTCTGTGTATGACTTTATGGGGAAATAAGTGTCCTCTTAGTCCAGTGAGAGGAGGAGTTAGCTATTGTTGATGCTATGGAAATGGGCGGGGGGGGGCAGAGTAGTGAGGAGGTAGAAGGTAGGGTGGATAGAGAGGACCGAAGCAAGCTTTATGGGTCAATATTCAAAGCCTGACAATTTTTACAGGCTAGATGTATGACCTCAAAGTCACTAAACTGTATATACTCTCTGACCCAGCAATCCTTTTACTAGGCCCAGATCCCAAAGGTATCAAAAAGGAAAAAAAACCCATATGTACCAAAATATTTTAGCAACTCTTTTTTATAGTGTCAAAGAACTGTAAACTGAAAGAGGGAGGGGAAAAGGTGCCCATCAATTGAGGAATGGCTAAACAAATTATATGAATGTAATGGAATACTATTGTGCTGTAAGAAATGACTTAAGAGAAACCTGGGGAGATTTATATGAAATCACGTAGAATGAAGTCAACACAACAATTTATACCATAAAAACAACATAATAAAGACAAAAACCTTGAAATACTTAAGAACTAATCAATACAATGACCAACAGTGTTTCTGGAGGACGGATAATGAAGCATGCTATTCTACCTCCTGACAGGGAGGTGATGGATTCAGGATATGGAATGAGATTTGTCTAATGACATTCAGACATGGACAATGTAGAAATCTGTTTGTCTAGGTTATATATATATATATAATATATGTGTGTGTATGTATGTATATATGTGTGTATATATATATGTATATATTTATGAATGTTTTCTCCCCTTGAAATTGGGGTGGATCAGTAGAAAGTAAATACTTAATTAAACATTTTTTAAAATTAAAAAAAAATCAAGTGATTGCACACACATACAACCATATACATGGCTGGACTAGATCTAGTCTTTTGGCCTGGTGTAGATTCTGTCTTCCTTAAAAGCCAGAGACTAGACTAGATGGCTTGTATAGACAACTTTATCTGGGAAAGAGGAATCTCACCTTGACTCGTCCATAGCTTCCTTTAGGGATGAGAATTTTGTGGCCGTAAACATCCACGGATAGCTCCTTTACCCATGAGACAGCTGAACCCCCTCGGTGTTCGTTCTTGGCCTCCACACTGAAGAAGGGGAGGCTGGACACATGCAAGCATTGTCGAGCCAGCAGATAAGCACAGGATCCTTGGAAGTGGAAGAGGAAGCCATCGAAAGTATGGTAGTGAGGCTCTCCAAACACCACACAAGTGCTACTCTCCAGAGGGTTACAGTGGAAGAATTTGCCTTTGGGCTCACACACCTCATAGGGGCTGCAGGAGGCATCCTGGCAGAAAATCTCATTGTTAAAGTCCAGGCAACGGCACTTGATGGTACAGTTCATATCATCCCAGAACACCTCTCCTCGTCGAAGGAATTGCCCTGAAAATAAAAATCCTTACTCCATGGGCTGAAACCTATCTTGTCTTCATTTGTCAAAAAGAAGTCATTGGAAGGGTAACTGTTTCCATTTAATCAGCAGCAGAAAGAAACATGGACAGACAAAGTAACCCACTCAAGGTAACACAGCAAGTCAGAATGAAATTTAAGAGTTAGTGGTATGAGTTTATTCTCTAGGTCAGGGGTTCTTAACCTGGGGCACCAGGGACCCAAAGTGTGCGTGGATAGATTTCAAGGGGTCTATAGACCTGAATAAGAATTATGAAGTCTTTATTTTAATAATTGGTCTCCTTTATAATCTTCTATTTTTTTTAATTTTATACATTTAAAAACATTCTTCTGAGGAGGGGCCCATAGACTTCACTAGGCTGCCCAAGGGCTCCATGCTTCAGAAAAAGGTTAAGAACCTCTGGTCTAGGCCCACAATCAAAATGTTGTAAAGCTTCTCTACTTGCCACTAGATTAGATTAATGCTTCCAATACTATTTTCTTCTTGTAGCCTAGGAGCCCCCTCTTTTTACAGAACCCCCAAGGACTGCATTAGTTTCTTATGAAATAGTTTTACATAGGCCAAAGTTAGTTAGCCCCGAAGGCTAGTACTCACTCTCTCTTTACCCACTGGGTATAAAACCTAGAGAAATGCAGGAGAACACAGGGGTTTCTGCAAAACAGTAATGTAGTTATCATGAGGGAGGTGTTATTTATTTCCAATATCTGATGTTCTTATTTTGGTACAAGTTTAGTTCATAAACCAAATTTCCTTTCTAAGCGACCTCCAAAGATTTTGAAATACAATAGCCCATAGCTGTAAGGGACCTCATTCAATGGGTGTGCACCTGGGAAATATGACCCAGTGCTTAAAACACTGAGCTGAAAGCTAAGAATCCTGAGGTAAGTTCCCACCTCTGACACTGATTTGCTCTGTCCTGAGGATACCCCTGGGCCTCAGTCTCCCTTAGCTATATAAAAGGTAATAACACTAGAGTTGCTCTTTCCTATCTCTCAGGGAACATGGATGTTGAGAGGATATGATGAGTTCAGAGCATCATCAGATTTAGCGCTAGAAGAACATTTTGGAAGCAACCAGTACTACATACTCACTTTATAGAGGAAGAAACTGAAATGACTTGCTTGAAGTCATGCAGGTAGTGAGGGCCAGAGTAAAGATTGGAACCCAGGTCCTCTGAAAATCCAAATGGAGCATTCTTTCTATTCCAACATGCTGCCTCTTTCTCAGTGGTCCTTTTCTAATTCTCCTTCTTTCCCTAGCCATCTTCCTAGCCACCCTGATACACATTATCTGTGACCTGGACTACTGAGCAATAGAGATGAAATCATTTTAAAGATAAAGGTAGGGGGCAGCTAGGTGGTGCAATGGATAAAGCACTGGCCCTGGATTCAGGAGGACCTGAGTTCAAATCCGGCCTCAGACACTTGACACTTACTAGCTGTGTGACCCTGGGCAAGTCACTTAACCCCAATTGCCCCGCAAAAAAAAAAAAAAGAAAGAAAGAAAGAAAGAAAGATAAAGGTAATAGGTACTGAGTCAATGCCGGGATACTTTCTCCTTTCCTCTTGCCTTTCCATTTTGGAATAATAAAGCGTTGACCTCTATATTTATGCACAGCGATGGGAAAGATGGAAAACAAAGGAGAGACAGAATAGAAGGGGTGAGAAGGGACACTGGTAGTAAGAGAGTTGGGATCAGAAGGAATCAAGAGAGGAGAAAATGGGAGGTTTGTTTTGTTGCTTTCATCTTGAACTAGAAAGAAGGTATTGAAGGACAGAAGGATTCCACGGGGGCTCACTAGCATTTCCTAAAAAATGACTGAACTGCGTGCTATGGAGTCATGAGGGAAAAGAGAGGGAAAGAAAGAGGGAAGGAGAGGGAGGGGACACAGGAAGGGGAGTGAAGGAGGAAGGGGAGTGAAGGAGAGAGATAATGAAGGAGAGAGACAGAGGGAGAGCAAAGGAGGGGGAGAAATGGAGTAGGGAGCAATAGGACAACCATTTTGAGTCCATAGCGTATGTTTAGTTGGAGGAACTGGGCACAATTGGCCTGGAAAAGAGAGGACTAGGGAAGTGAGGGTAGGGAGGTGATAGCTGCCTTCAAGTATGAGAAGGACTGCATATGTAGGAGGGATTGGATTTGTTTGGTTTGGTCCAAGAGGAGCCAATGGGTAGACATTCCAAAGAGACACATTTAGGCTTCATGTCCATAACAACTCCCTAACAATTAGAGCAGTCTAGGGATAGTAGTGAGTTCCTCCACTTTGGAGGTCTTTTAGCAGAGATTGTACAATCACTTTTTGGTTGTGTTATAATGAGAATCCTGTTTGTGTATAGGTTGTATTAGCTGGTCACTGAGGTCCCTTAAATTCCTAAATTCTGTGATTCAAGTAAGAAGTTACAGTCCCAGAAAGGACTTCTATCTCTGCTAAGACACTCAACATACCAAGGACAGTGACTCTGGGAGTTTTTATGGGCCTTTAGATCTAAATGTAGCTTAATCAAGGATTTTTGTTATGGTTCCCTTTCTTAAAGCAAATTGATTCTGTAATTTCAGGTTAGTGTCCCTGTAAGTAGGGAATCATCCAGTTGTACTGGGAGGGGTGGGAGGTGGGTGACTGGGCATTCATTTTCCCATTTCCTGTATGGGGCCTATGATCCAAGAGAGGGAGGAGATATCCCAGGGTAGACCTGGGTCCTTCTGACAAGAGAGAATCTCTGCTACAAGGGTTATAGCCTTAAAGGTAAACATAATTTATTAATGTCAGCATTACAAAGTAGCTGTGCTTTCCATGGAGAGTGATTTCAAGTTTCAAGGTAAGGTTTGTTGAGGTTCTAAAAGCCTTTAAAATTTTTTTTTGAAATAGTGAAAAGGGAATAGGTTGAGCAGATATATATTCAGCGGGCACGATTACCTCTGTAACTCTTTTCTATACCTGTCCTATAGGAAAAAAAAATGCAAATTAGCAATTATGTTCCCTACCTTTCAAGAATAGAGACCTCAAAATGGGATAAAAGATTTAATCTAATCTCTAGTGGCTCATAAAAGATCAACCTCAAAACTGGCCCCTCTGTTCCCTGTCAATTTTTGGCTCTGGTCCAATGCTGAATATATTACCAAGGGTTCAAGTTGGGATAATTTCAAGTCTATGATTTTTCAAGTTTCCAATAAAGGAAAGAAACCTGCCTTTGTTTGTCCAAAATTCTGGACACAAAGGTAGGCTTTCCAGATAATTTGATTTGTAAAATGATAACATAATAAGCTGAATCTATGCAGCAGCATTCCCCCTGCTATTACCCAGACCCAATCCCAATCCCATTAGGCTGATATACACCCAGTGACACAAAAGAACGTGTAGCCATTTGTATGGGGATATTGAATTTGTCCTGTATATAAAACTCAAATCCATAATTCAGGAGGCGAGGAATGAAGTCAGAGTTGGGGCTCTGCACACTAATGGGGTCTGTCCAACCCTACTGCTCTGCAGGCTCCTAGTTTCCATTATTATAGCATTTCAGTCTTAATGCCCAGAGATCAGAGGTCTAATAATGGGCATTTGTCCTTTCTATCCATTGCTTCTATATCTCTTGGAGAAAATGGGGAGGGATGACTGGGCAAGATTCTGCAACTTTGTAAGTACTTAGTCTCAAGGTTTCAAACACATGAAACACTCTTGAATGCTGCCTGAACCAGCAAATATTTACCTGTCTAAATAAAAATACAATAGAATGCAGATAATGTTAATATGAGGGTTTTTAGGTTGATACAGGCCCTACAGGGACGCTTATCTGTGGTTGAGTAGCCTCTGTTTCTATATGAGTTTGACGCTGCTTAGTCAACAAAAGGAAGAATGACTTGGCATTGGTTGGTGCCTTCCATCCATGCATGGTAAGTGATGCGAGATCTACACTGGATGGAGCCAACAGTCTTTGAAATCCTCGTGAGCTTTGGGACTAAATTCTTTTCAATCTAGCTTAATGCTGGCCAGCCTCCAGAATACATATTTGCTATTCTTAACACCTTGCTGTTTACAGAGTCCATAAAGATGCCACCAGAGAGTCCTTCTCTCTCAGGGCCAGGAAATGGTCTCTGCCTGAATCCTTTCAGCAGCAGCTTGAGCAACCAGGAATTTGGAGAGAATCAAAGGTAGCTTTAAACCTTGCTGAACAAGCAGAACAAAACTCAATAGGTTTCCATTAGGCTAATATCAGAAGTCTGAAGCCTCCTCTGAACTATTAGAAACCCATTTGGAAACATAAAATCTAGGGTAAGATACTAGACGGAAGGGGCTGGGAAAGCAAGGCATCATGGCATGGGCCCTTAGACCAGTTGTGTCAAATTAAATAGAAACGGAGACCTCTAAGCCATACATAAAAATTCCTGTGTACCATGTATTGACATTTATATATTTCTTTTTTTTTGTCTTTTTGCAGGGTAATGAGGGTTAAGTGACTTGCCCAGGGTCACATAGCTAGTAAGCGTCAAGTGTCTGAGGCCAGATTTGAACTCAGGTCCTGCTGAATCCAGGGCCGGTGCTTTATCCACTGCACCACCTAGCTGCCCCAATATGTTAATCTTTAAAAGAAATATATAGGGGGCAGCTAGCTGGTGCAGTGGATAAAGCACCGGCCCTGGATTCAGCAGGACCTGAGTTCAAATCTGGCCTCAGACACTTGACGCTTACTAGCTATGTGACCCATTGCCCCATAAAAAAACGCAAAAAAAAGATTAATATATTGACACATTTATATCAGAAAGGAACTGCATTTTAATCTGGTTCAAGCAGCACTCTGGGGTGTTGTGGTCTGCATGTGGCCTGTGGGCTGCATGTTTGAGCCCATTGCCTTACACCATCTGAGTTTGGCTTTTCTGTATCTGTGATAGAAGGCCTGACTTCTATGAGCTAGAGAGAGGAAATGGGGACCTTGTAAGGCTACTTGGACTACAGAGAGACCAGAGATTAGCCTGGTTGGGGAAAAGGACCTGAATGAAGCCTTCATTCCTCTCCCTAAACTAGGCAACTTGGAGATTCTGGGCCCACTTGTTTTCCTGTTTCTTCCAGTATTGCTGGCAATCCCCTTTTAGCCTGTAAGCAGAGCACAGAGGATTTCTGCTTCCCAAGTATGGCTGGACAGACCAGAAGCAGGCTCCTCACAAACACAAATGCTCTTCTGAATGTCCCAGGCTTTTTTTCACATCCAAAGAGTTTTCTCATAGTTCAGAAAAGGCTCCCAACTTGTGATGCTGGCCTAAAGGAAACCTACTGAGGTTTGTTCTCTGGCTCATTCAGCAAGGTCTGAAGCTGGCTTTGATTTTCTCCAAATTCCTGGATGTTCAAGCTGCTGCTGGGAGGATTTAGGAGGAAAGAAATCCTAGAGACTGTGATACTGCTTTCTCTTTCTAGTTGTGCTGGGGAGCCCTAATTTACCTTCAATAGGTCCTGGCAACGTTCCAAACTTGCCTGGTGATGCTAAGCCACAGAAAGCAGATGGCAGAGCAGGAGGAGTAAGTAAGGATTAAAGAACAAATAAAAAGAAGCACAAATGGTCAAAAATACAGAAATATTGTGGACAAGGAGGGCTGCTTTCTGTCTCTCTGTTCAAGAAATCCCTCAGGACACTGGTCTTCTGGGAAGCCATGCAGGGAAAGGTACAGGGTTGAGGGCCAGGCTAAGACTTAGCAACCCAGAGCAGCAAGTACAGGATTTCAGCTCCCTGCATGATGACTTGTGCATGCTAAAATTACCTTGATCTCTTTTACCCAGTTGAGATATGTCAAAAGAGCAAAGCATCAAGAATGAGTCCACCCCCACAGCCTAAAAACCTGGCTGTCACTCTAGACTAAACAGACTCGCTTTTCCAGAGAAGGGAAAAATCTTTTTTACCTCTGGAAGTGCAACCATTAGCTGGATCAATTTCCTTCCCATCAACTTTAAAGGCCCAGCGACCTGGGACATTCACATTTGTGGTCTCTTGGATGCTCACAATATCAGGGGTTCTTGACCCTGGGAGGCTGAAGAAATTGGTGAGGTTTCCCCCATTAAATCCTGCCTAGAATATAGAAGCAAGAGATGTCTTATGAGCATGCAGACCACACACTTTTAATCAACATAGCCAGAGAGCTAAATTTCAAAACATGCTATATCTACTATTAAGATGTATCCCTTTATAGATTTTCAACACTCCAGGCAGGAAGGAACAGGACCTGAATCGTCCTTGATCCAGTTCATCCCAAGAACAGAGTCAAAGAAACACAAAGTAGAGGGACAAGACTACCTGTTAAGTCTACCTGTTTTTCCCATGCTCAGATGAGGTCAACAAGAACTGGCTCCTTTAGTTAGCAGCTGGAGGCCTGCAGGATTCCTGAAAAGAATCTGAGCAATGTAGCATAGAGGATGTGAAAGAAGGAACGGAACCTACCTGGGCCATCACTCCACCGAGACCTGTCAGGGGGTCACCTCCACTTGCTGTTCCAGTGGTCCAATTAATTTCATGATAATTGAAGAGGGTAAATGTGGATGCCCCATCAGAGATCAGCACAGCCTGGAAGGTATTTACCTAGAGAAGGGAAAGCACACCCATGACTCAGGTGACAGTATAGTGAAAATGGTTAATGTGCTCACCTGCTTCCAGGAAGTCCCGATTTCAAATCCTGCCAAATCTGACTCTTACTAGCTTTATAACTCTGGACAAGTTGCTTCAGTTGTATAGGCCCATTTCCTGATTTGTAAAATGAGGGGGTTAGATTGTATGACCTCTAAGGTCCCCGCCAGCTCTAAATATAAGTTGTCATGAACTCTATGTCCCTTTTATATTCTGTCCTTCCCTATCCCATTCACTACCCAGATATTCAAATAGTTCCATTTTTGGTGGCTCTCTCTGACTCTTCTCTGAATTGGCTGTCTCCAAAAGGGACTATGAGAGATCTGTACCTATCTATCTAAAAGGCAATTTGTCTGAGGATTATGCAGGGGCTGACTCATCTCCCCTCTGACATTTCTGAGCTCTACAAGACAGAAAGGCAGAAGCGGGGATTGAGCTTGTGATATACCAGACCACCTATAGATGGCACCATGAGAATAAAGTATGAGAAACAATTGCCCAACAGGGAGTAAAAATGAACAGTACCTTGTTTCCCCATAGCTGCAATTTGACCCAAAAAATTATTCTTAAAAATAAATTCATCATGACTGAAGTGCTAATAATGTAGGGTTTGCCTTTTCCCTTTCAGGAATACATAGCTAATCTTTAGATTTCTTGCTTCCTTAAAATGGAATTTGGAAAGTGATGTTTAAAAGGCACTTTGTAGGGGGAAAATTGCTACCATTATTGAGCATCACTTTAGATTTGCCAAATTCTTTATGCTCATGTTTCTCAGACCAAACCTGAAAGGGGAGCCACATTGACGATGCCTGTCTCCTAGATACAACAACAACAACAACAAACTGCACTAAGGCTTTTGGGACACCCTGTATAACCCTCTGAAATTTACAAAGCGCTTTACCTATTGTTCATCTCCTTGAGTCCACAGAACAACCCTTTGAATTAGAAGAAAGAAATGGGCAGAGGGCAGACATTTCCTGCATGTTCTGCCCTGGTGACCAAACGGCAGGAGATAGGATGTATTTTCAATTCATCTCTTGGGCCATCTTTGTAGATCTTTTCTCTCGGCTTTAACCTCCCAAGAAAAAGGATGCTGTAGATCTGCCATGCTCCTCTCAGACAACTTTCACAGTCGGCTGATCTGCCCAATCTGCCCACACTTAGGAATGATTCCTCCTTGTGCCTCTACTTTCCAGACCCAGATTTTCAGGAAAATCAACTAAAAACAGGGTGGAAAGGACATACAACATCTAATCATTTGAGCCCCTCCTGTGCTCATTAGCTAGGGGTTATTTTCACATCGACATTTTTAGCTTCCAGGCTGACATTCTGCCAAAGATGTTGAGAGACCCAAATCCATCTCCCACGGAATCAAACTGAGCTAGAAGATACTGAAGCCATCGATTTTACCTTTGGCCACTCAGAAAGGCCTGGAGGGAAGGAATCTTCATGTGAGTGGAGTGAAGAAGAGCTCGTTTGTCGAGGATGACCTGTTCACCAAAGGGCCTGTTCTTGCTATAGCAGATGGCATTCCTGATGATGCCACACAGATATCTATCTGCCTTCCTTCATTACCTCTGGTCAATAGACAGGAAAAGTAGAACAAAGAGAAGGGGCACCACTAGCTGCAGATTACACCAAGGTCCAATAGTGGGGAGAAGTGAATATCAGACCCTCCAGGACATAGATTCCCCAATTGTGGCCATACAAAGACTAGATAAGCTGTACTCTCATCCTCTGTGCTGGGAATCCCTATCAAGAAACACATTTCTTTCTCTGAAATAAAATCTAAAGCATATTTTGCCAAAGTAGACTACAAGAATGATTCATTGCTGATCACAGGAGACAGCTCAAAACCAACCTGCTTGGGCTAATTTACCAGCAATGCTCCTGAGGGTGATCAACAAAGCTTTTAATTTAATTTAGTTTTTCTAAACATGGTAAAGGACAGACGCAGCCAGGTCCATGCTGACGAGGGGAGCTTGGCGGGGTGGAGTATTCACACTAGTTTGGTTTACACTAATTTAGTTCTTAAAATATGCTATCAGCTCTTCTAATCCTCTAAGTATCTTTATTTAATTTTTGCAACCCTCAACATTAACGAAAGGAATATTTACTTTGAAAGATAATCACAAATATACAAACTTAGGTGGTGCAGTGGATACTAGAGTGCTGGGCCTAGAATCGGGAAGACTTGAGTTCAAATCCGGCCTTAGACAATTGCTAGCTGTGTGACGCTGGCAAGGCACTTAACCCTGTTTGCTTCAGTTTCCTCGTCTGTAGAAATAAAATGAGCTGGATAAGGAAATGGCCAACCACTCTAGTATTTTTACCAAGAAAAACACAAATGGGGTCACAAAGAGCTGGACATGACTGAAATGACTCAACAAGAACAACCACAACACAAAAATTAATCCCCCCCAACAGAAGGGAGCCATAATCCTTCTCTCCCCCTATACTACCTCAGTCTCTGGGGAAGGGAAAGGGATTAGGTTCATAAAAGCCTCTTTATTCTTTCAGAGAGTTCCAATCACACTCTGGGGACAGCAGGTCTATACATTTGTCCAAAGCCTAGAAGAACATTCAGAAAACTCTAACTACTCTTCTCTTTAACTTACCGTTGTTCTTCCATGAGATTCTCTCTCTGCAGAGCTCTAAGCTTTTATGTCTTGGGCAAAGGCCTTTGTTCTATTTACTTAAAGATAGAGAGAGGTACCAGCGAAGGACTTTGTCTCAGTAGGCAAAGGAAAGGGATCATCAGTTAATTTGAGTGGGACGGGCTTAAAGGTTTTTGGTATTGATGAAGCTGTTTTACAGAACTGAAGGTTTCACTAGCCTTTTTCTTCAAGGAGCTCAAAGTACTTAGGGTATTACCTCATTCATCCTTTCAGAAAGAGTTCTTTCCTAGTCTAGAAATTTACTCTAAAGCACAAAACAGAAAGAATCTAAATTATATTGCCATTTTTTATTGCTGAAGGAAGTTTTTTTTTTTTTAAAAGAACAGTGGTCAGCATTTGATGGGCATTTTTCTCTTTTTTTTCCGCCTCTGACACTAAAATTTATCGATTGCTGGCATCCTGGAGCCTAACGCTGTAAGGTACGACGCATAAAAGACATAAAACATCACCCACAGAATCGTTAGCAATCCATAACATGACAGAGGGAAATGTATGCTTCTTTAGAGGTTATTTCTAGTCAATGCATCCCACTCTTAAACTTGTGTCTTTCTGTTCTACAGAACCTCTTAGCAATAAAGTGCTTCTTGATAATCGGAGTGGAAGGTGCTAAAAAGCATGTGCTCACTGTATTGTGGGTGTGACTTGCAAACCCAGCAGTTTCTCACCCCTGGATCGAACTCACTGGTTACCATTCTTCACCCCCAAACAACTGAATGCAATGGAAAGGGAATTGGAAATATTCCTAGGAAAGCAAGGGCCAGGTTCTTGAGTGCCTTTGCTCAATGGATGATTTATTTGCAAAGCTAAAGGGTCTTCCCATGCTTCAAACATACCCATTTCCAACAAAACCAAATAAGTATCAGGCTCTCCTGACAAAGTATGCTTCATCATTTCTTTATAGGTAAAGTTGATTATCTCTGGGATAATGCTGGAGATAATCTATTTTATTTAAACTTTTATCTAACTGCTCATTTGGGAGTTTTGGAGCAGATGTTCAGCCCTTATTCTTGAAACACTCTACCTGCCCACTCAAATTAAAATCAAATAGGAGTAATTTCTGTCTTGGTCACAATAAAAAGTAAAAAGGCATGACAGAAAATGAGTTTAGGTTATTTGTGTTCCATATCCAGCAGTCTATTCTCTTCCTCCTATTAGGTTTTGTGAAAGATGGAAATTAAAAAAAGATTAGTTTTAGAATTAGAAAGAGACACTTGTACCTTAGCTATAAAAGGAACAAACTCTGAGGTTCCTAGATTGGTCACTAAACAATGTATAACCTGGGATAGTTCTCTGGACCTCAGTTTATTCTTCCACAAAATGGGCATAGCCTCTTCTAAGAGAAGACAACCGAAAGACTTAATTTAGACTTCCACAATATTTTGGGTTTGGGAAGACACATCCCCTTAAACATTGCGGCAAGCTGGACTGACTAAGCATGGTATTTCCCTCTCTGCTCCAGAAAGTGGGTGAAAAGCAAGACAATGATTATTATACAAGTAATCTGAGCTCCTCACTGAATTTCTGTGCTCTAGCAATAAAACTCTCTTTGACTGTTGTTAAAATGGGCATGGATTGGCTGTTAGAATGAGAATGGAAAAACAAAAAGGAAAATGTGGATTATTACAGGTGTGGTACTGCTCCCGCCATAAAATGTGACCTCCTCCCATGTCACAATGAACACCCAAATGGCAGAGAAGGTGGCCATGTCTTTGAAATATTTCCTGATATCTTTGGTGGCTCTTCTCAGGATCACAGGGTCCATGGTCTCTCTATAATAGATCTCTCCTCGAATTCCATTGTGAACATCTGCCCAAAATGGGGCGATGAAGGCCCGGCCATCTGTCAGAGGAAAAGATTCTGGGGTAAACTGGCTCACCAGCACATTGAAGGAAACAACCCCGTTATTATTGACCTACAAAACAGAAGAAGAGTTTCCTATGAGGGAATGAAAACCAACAATTGCAGTCACTCATAATGATAGACATCTCCTTAGTCATTGAATCAAAGACGGCTTTCAAATCACAGACTTGGCACCCTAAAACACCAATTCCCACCTTCCACATCAGGAGGTCTGTTTACTTTTCAGGCAATTCCAATGGCTTCATTTCACTTTCAATTTATAGTCAATTTCATTTCTCATTAATAATCAGTTTCATTTTTATGTTCCCTTTCCCATCTTTGTTTAAGCCCGTCATACATCACTGAGCTTGTGTATGTGCATACTAGAGAGACAAACAGACAGAGACCAAAACAGAGAAGCAAAGAGAGAGGAAAAAAAAACAAGAGAGGAAAAAATGTGAGAGCCCCTGTAAGACTGGATTCTCATTCTGCCACAAGAGAGGACTGTCAGTCAAAGAGAAATCAGCTATGCCCGGCCTCATCCAGTCGTCACTGCAGAATGAGCCATAGCCCATTGTAGATGAGCCATTTAGGTATCTTCTCTTGAGTTCTGGTCTCATACTGAGGGCAAAGGTGAAACCTTCAGGTGTCTGATTCTAGAATCACTTGTGCTCTAATGACTTCTTTCTAGAGTCACAATATAAACACCAAGCCAGGAACAGTTTACGCAGGGTATGTAAATGACTATCTACAGTGATTTCCTCATGATTTGCAAATGGGCAATTTATTACATTACCAAACCTTGCTGCAAATACACAAGACAATAAGCAAATTCAGTTTACATAGCACCCATAAACAACTCAATCTTTTCACGCATTTGTTAATATAAATGTTTATAGGGGGAGAGTCTTATGGTTATTGTGTGGATTGTATAATTTTACTTAGAGAAATTTCCTGTTCTAGGAACTTGTGAAGATTCCTCATATGGGAGAATATAATTATCTTCCTTCCTATTTCCTTATTATCAATCAATCGATATTATATGAGGTCCTTGCAGATAGGCTAATTTTTCTTCTTTGTATCCCCAGTGTCTAACATAGTGCTTGGCACATATTGATTGACTGAATGTCTTTTATCCCTTATCATATCGGCATGAACAATAGGCAAGATTCTAAAGGCAATCACTAAAGACTAGGCCAAGTATGTGCTAAAATCATTGGAGGAGGTGTGGGGGTGGGGGTGGGGGTGGGGGGGAAGGTGTGCATACCTTCTTTAGGCAAAAAAGATTACTGAGTACTTAGAAGTAACAAAGACTCATAAATTTGGACCTGGAAGTAGAAGTTATCTAGTTAAATGTTCTTATTTTTCAGACAATGAAAATGAGGCCCGGACATCCGAGGATCCTAAATTTAGACTTTAGAGACCATCTAATCCAGCAATTCTCAAATTGTGGTCCTTTGACCTCTGGGGGTACCTGAGATCCTTTCAGGGGGTTGTGAGGTCAAAACTATTTCCATAATAGTTCTAAGATGTTATTTGCCTATTAAAATACTCTTTTCTTCTTCACATCTGTGTAAAGCTGGGTTTTCTTCATGGACATTAACCAAAACAATGAAGAGCAGCAACAGATTGAATACAGAAGTAGATATGAGAGTCTAGCTATCTTCTATTAAGCCAGACATTCAAGAGATTTACAAAAATATTTAAAACATTGTCACTCCTCTCTAGTATTTTTGTTTTGGAAAATACAGTACTTTTCCATTAAAAAATTTGATTTATTTTTTAACACATAATGGGTATATTATTGTTATTTTAAAATGAATTGATAAATATTTTAAAATGTTACTAGTTTTAGGAAACAAGCATTTATTAAGTGACTACCAAGTAACAGGCAATATGCTCATCACTTTACAAATGGTAGGTGCTTTTACTGTCCTCATTGTACAGTTCAGAAAATGGAGGCAGACAGAGGTTAAGTGACTTATTCAGGGTCACACATCTACATAAAGTGTCTGAGGCCATATTTGGATCCTAAGTTGTTTCCTCCCCTTCAGATAACACCACTCTCCTCCAGGAGTGGTGGTGAGCAGGGAGGGACACAAAGGTACAATATGATTTGCATAACACCCATCCCAAAGCCACAAAGACTTATGCCACTGGGCTGACCTGCACTCACTTCACCATTTATCACACCATTCTTTCTGTCTGCAAACAGCAACCCCACTCGTCCTAAAACTTTCATACCAAGCAAATAACCCAGGAAAACAGGTGTCCAGTGCTCCCTTGACAACAGGGCCATTTGCCTGTGCAAACACACAGGTTTGGAGTGGGGGAGGGGGGGGGGAGAATGCTCAGACTTCTCTATAAGTATAGCCAGAGCAGCCAGGACTGTGGACTGCTTGGACACAGTTACAAACCCCACAACGCCATGGCCCCCCAAAGTGGAAGGAAGGCCAAGAACAGCAGCTGCCCAGAGTTTTCTCACACCCAGAAAAATTGGAAAAGTGATATTATTTTTGTTGCGGTTCACTGTATCTTTTCCCCCCTTGTCATGTAGCAGAAATAATGTTCACGGCATTGGGGCTGCTGCTTCCCTTCTGCGTTTAATCACCCACAAAAGCAATTTATTGCCCTGTATACTCCTCCACTATGAACATTAGCCATTAAATATACCTTTGACTTTCTTAATCATAAAACCTATCAGCTCATGAAATCTCAGAACTTGTCATCCGGCTGCTAATAAATCCTCTGGTCCTGGAGCATCAGAGGAGTATGTTTAAACTGCTTTCCTTAATGTCAGGGTGATGGAGAAGAAGAAGAGCAGTGTAACAGTTGGGCCGCTTCTCCACTTACATAGACAGTCCGATACGGAACTCCAAAGAAGAAAACTGGAATGGCCAACTTAATCTCCGATGAGCTTCCATCGTCAACTTTGGGGGTCTTGGTGTCATTCTGCCAAAATGGGTACATGAGCTCCCTGGGTTGCACTGTCAAAAGAGGAAGTGGTTAGATAGATGACTGTCCCCTTTGCACATCTGGCAAACTCCACCCCCTCCCAAAGTCAGCCTCTTCCGAGAAGCCTTGTTTACTCAACAGAAATCAGACTGCTAAGGAACTCACCTCTCTCTGACTTCTCGTCTTGGAAAATGGAGACTGAGAGGGATTTTTTTTTCACCTTGGGATGTCAGCTTCCAAGAGGAAAGATACATGTTTTCTGGATGGTCATTAGGACTTGGGAATATAGGTATTAACTGATAGAGCATTGTGAAATTATATACTTTTAGACATCTTTGAGGACAAGAGAACCACTTCTCTTTGCTCTGGACTCAATATTACTTTGGATTAACCCTGGATATGTTTTCTACACATTTATCTGTATACATGTTGATTTCTTCCAGTAAAGAGTATTTTCCTTAATGGTAGGTGTTTCTCCACCCCCGCCCCCCCTGCACCTAGGACAGTGCCTGGCACAAATGCTTGTGGAGTTTAATTGAATTGAATTGTCCATCTAGGATGGTTTAAGAACTAGTAGTCTGGAGGCTGGGGGCTGGATATCATGACCTCTAAGCCTGGAAGGCACTTCTAAGCCAAGAATATGTATGATTATGTACATGTTTTAGACCACTTCCTTCATAAAAGGATCACACAGCAGTTCACAGCAAGAAAGAAATGTCAGCTGGAATGTAAGCAGGAGCAGTAAGGGAGTGGAGGGTTTGTAGTAGTACCTGGAATGAGAATGACCCTGATTGAGAGTTAATCCTAAAAGAGGGCTCTCTGCCCATCTCTTTCAACAGGCAGACACAGAATCCTGCAGAGGTCAAGGGATGTTGGTCACTTATGTTAGAGCTTACTGGAAGGAGGTTGTGGCACTGAGCCTCTGCTCATCTCTCTGGCCAAGAGGTGAGAATCATTACAAAAAAGTCACCCCTGCTGAAATAGTAATGGCACCTTTTATGACAATCTGGCATCACTCCTAGAAGTTTCCCATCTAAATCCTGGCCAGGTGTGGCCTTGTTTACCTGGGGAAATGAGACTGTTTCCCCTGAGGGAATACTAATGGATTGCCAGCACCTAACCTGAACAATATGTTCCTTTGAAGTCACCTCATTGCCTTCTGCCTGCCTTAGCCTTTCTCCTTGTTTCCCTTAAGTCCTGACCAAAAAACAAAACAAACAAAAAAACAGAAAAACCAAACATTATCTTATCCCACTCTTTTTTCATATTAGGGCCCAAATCTATTTTGGGCTTCTAGCCACCATTCTTGAGACACTTCCTGGCTATGCTGTTGAAGTTGACAACCCATTCTTATGCTGTTCCTCTCTTCTTGGGAAAGGTCCCTGGCTCCACACTGATAGAGCCGATAGGTTCAGTCACATTTGGCCAGAACTATCTTGGCTCCTCTGGGAACCTTCTAGCTGAGAAGAACAACAGTTCATATGAAAGAGCCTAGTCAAAAGGCCAGAAAGTAAATGGTCTGCAGCTTGGAAAACTCTCAACTTTCCCTATTCTGGAACTGACCAGACACTTGGCTAGTCTCTTTCAATGGGCCAACAGTGGTTGACAGGGAGAGCTAGCCAAGCCAACAGCCTATATTCACCATTTCTCTGACCCTAGGCATTTCTGGGAAGTTAACTAGCATTGTAAACTTTGGGAAACTCAGTCAGTATTCAAATGTAGGAGTATGAAACTAAAACACTTTAATATGGGAAGATTTCTCAACTTCTAACATTTAGGAAATAACTGAGTCCTTCCAAGGTTTTCTTTTAAATGTGTTTAAGAAAGTAAATGGGGGGCGGCTAGGTGGCACAGTAGATTAAGCACTGTCCCTGGATTCAGGAGTACCTGAGTTCAAATCCGGCCTCAGACACTTGACACTTAGTAGCTGTGTGACCCTGTGCAAGTCACTTAACCCCCATTGTCCCACAAAAAAAAAAAAAAGAAAGTAAATGATTAGTTGAAGGAATTCCCAAAGTCTTCTGGAGAACAGGTTTCAATCGGTCCATAGTACCCAGAACACTCACCAAAAATGTAATAAATAACAAATGACATTTATATAGCATTTTACAGTTTACAAAGCACTTTCCTAATAACAACTCTGTGGGGTAGGCACAATCAGCATTCTTGCCCCCATCTTATAGATGGGAAAATTCTGCTAATGATAAAGGAACTCTTCAAAAGAAATCTTTAGAACTATTTTGCCTATTTATCCTTTCAGGTGAACTCCTTGGGAACCAAGTCCAAAGTAAGTTCCCATGCTCAGTTAACATGGAAAATGAGCACTCTGATAGTGCCTCAGACAGCACAAAGTAACAGTACAAAGTATTCAGGCATCATATGGGGGTGGAGGTGGATGCTATCCCCCATTGTGTCCCTAAGCTCTGCTTGAAAAAAAAAAAATAGCAGACTGCGACCAGAGATTTTCTACAACTCTACTCCTAATGAATTTATACTTGTCTCTTAAGGTTGCTGATATTCTTTCTTCACACGTGGAGAGATGTTTTGGTCCTAATGATTTAGAGTGGAACTTTCTGCTACATGGAAGAGGGAAACATGCCCTGTAATGTGGACAATCAGTCAATGTCAAATCTAATAACAATACTAACAAGAACATCTGGAAAAGTTGGTCACAGTCTAGGCACTTGTTGAATGAATAGTGCTACAAAGTGGGTCAGGCTTAAAATACAATCACTGCCACCTTAGAGATATGAAATTAACTCTGTCTTCCCTTCAGGTTATAAAAAAAAAGCAGGTTTAATAGTACTGCAAATCAGTGACACAAGTTAATGGAAGAGTCAGCGTGAGAATTCTCTGGGCTACCATCAAGTCCCTGAAATTAAGACTGACTATTTCACTGTAAAAACTGCATTTCCCAGGGGCCTCCCTTCCTAAAGAAAAGGGTACAAAGAGGCGGGAAGGCCTGCTTTTGAATATAATTTCACATTATTATTATTTTTTTTGGTCACAGCATCAATTCTGTTTGAGGTTTCCAAAACAACACAAGAAAAAAATGATGGGGTTACATAGGTGTTCTGGTTATCTTAAACAAGCAGACATAGTATAATCATGTTTTATAGACAAGGGATAAGGAAAAAAAGACATAAGGTTGCTTTTCAAATTTCTGTACAGTTTTTTTTTTCTGATTTCAAGCTTAAAATTTAAAGAAATGTCATGGAAGACATAGCACAAGGGAGAAACAGATATGATTTCCTTTCTAATGGACAGTTTTATAAGAGAAAAGTTGGGGATCAGTAAGATGCAAGACTTTTCTCTTCTACCTGGCATTTCCTCTCTGTGGTCTGTAACACAGGAATTTATGGAACTCTCAGAATATTTAAAAATTCTGTTTGGGTCATTACAAGGAAAACCTTCAAGTTCCTTATGCCAGAAATCCAGTGAAAGAAGTTGAATCTCTATTATATTGGTGGTGTTAGTTTGTACCAACACAGACAGTTATTTCGTGCATACTTAAAAAAATAAAGTACTGAATCTCAGAGACCAAAAGACCAAAGAAGTTATCTCATCCAATATCTATCTAAACCAGAACCCCCTCTATAGAAACTCCAGTGAACTGTCATCTAGTCATAACTCAAAGATCTCCAGTGAAAGGAAACCTTCTACCTCCACTTGAATTATTATAAATGTATATTTTACAACACACTAACAGGGAAACCTGGCCTCATAATATGTATTATGTTGGAACTTTTTAAAAAAGGAAAAAAGTTAATAAGCTATAATTAATTAATCAACAAACCAACCAACAAGCATTTATTAAGCACCTACTATGTGTCAGGCATTGTTCTAGGTGCTGGGTATACTAAGAATAATTTCTACCCTGATACACTTTTAGAATTAATGTCGGCATTTTCTGTTATATCTGTAGGCACATAAATATACACCTGCATTTAAACACATGGTACCTTCAAGAGCTTCATTATTATGAGTCTGGGAGTATGTTAATCAAGAGTGCTAAGAAAGTCAGGAGTACTCACCTTGGTGCTGTACAAGTGTGAAGATGAAAGAGACCCAAATTCTAAGTAATGATGAATAATTCATCCTGGAATTTTAAAAAGAAAAAGAAAAAAAATACCCATAGGGCCCCAGTAAATAGAGTACCAGATGCGCTTAGTGGTAAATCCCTGGGCACATCAAAACCGCCGTGTAAAAGCTTCCCATAACCACATCTACCATTATGAATCAGGTTAAAATTTCAGGAGAGGTGGCAGGTCCCTGTAAGTTCAACACTTTACTAATGAATTAGAGCCCTCCCCCCTTGCCCCGATGACAAGAAGCTAATTTGAAAGTATAATAGAATCATTCTAGTCTTAAGTGTAAATTGCCAGGTATGGTATGGAATCAATGAGTGCTCCAAGAGAGGCGGAAAAGGAATCTTCAATGCAAAAACCATTATTAATAAATAGCACCTGATGAGAGAGAGCCATGTCCTTCTTGAATCCTAAATAAAAACTCTGCTGATCCTCTGTGAGGTACACTGTTTTTAGAATTAGTGGTTTTCCATTGTGATACACTAAAAGGCAATTAAAATGAGATGGGCTTCTCTGGTTGGAAAGATTCTATGTTTATCATTTAATTCCTCTGCAGCATGGAATCAAACCCTCATTTAGAAGTTTTGTCCAGGTACAAAGGCAGCATACACCTGTCTATTTCTTTTCTACTGAGAAATCAATGTTATATTGTGATAATATGTGTGTGTGTGGGGGGAGTGCACATGGAGGGAACATTAGGACCTTGCCTTATAAATTATAATAAAAAATGGAGTCTGGTACATTTTATTGTAATAGAACTAATACCACTAAATGAATCCAAGGACGATCAATGGAGAGCAAACACATTTGTTTTCACTTTTGCTCCCATTCATTTAATGCCAAGAAATTTCCTCTACATAATAGTGAGGATATACTGAGCTTATGGGAGTTTGCATTGCATTATGGTGCCAGCACAGATGCCCACCCTTAGTTGTATTCATACACATTTATAAGAATTTAAGTACATACATATGTAGTGGAATCTGTTCAACACAACCTTGCAAGGACACTATGACTTTGATGTATCATAGCATTTAGTTCACAGTGCTAGTCTAGCCCAATTTCATAGGCAAGCAGCAGGTACAATCTATGAGAAAGGCTTCTATGGTCTATTTCACGGTTACCGAAAACACATTCCTAATGCAAACATATCTTAAATGGTCACTTTGGCTGGAACTGGTACCAAGACTCGAACAGAAAACACATACAAGCCTAAACAAAGATGAGGCACAGGTTTAGACAGTACCAATCACGATTTATGTTCATATTCACATTTCTCAGTAAAATTGTTAACAAGATGGAAAAAGTGCCACTAACCTGTTCTGTAGAGACTGGAGGAATTGAGTCAGAAATATTAAACCAAATCTTGGTAAACCAGGAAAAAATTAGGTAAAACCGGAATTCATGTCAACTCTCCCCTACTTGATGCCAATTATTTCTGATTACTGAAATGATGTCTGAATCTCTGACTTGCTCACGAAACCAAAAATTCAGTTTGTCTTGTGCTAGAGGCAGATAAGTATTGAATTGCAATCACGTTTTTTTTCCTATTGATTAAGGAAAAGTAAATCTAAAGATCAGTTTCAGGATTGCGTAAAGGGGTTCTTTTCCTGAAAAACTAAACCTTTTTTTTTAAAAGTAGATTCAGATGGAAATGTCAGGTACTTGGAGCTGAAACCTTGGCCTTTTTTGATCAGAATCACTTTGCACTGGAAAACACAAAAGACCCCCTCCCTCCCCAGCCCCTAGACCTTTGTACCCAAAAAAAAGCACCTAGATAGAGTTACAGAATTAGCATCAATGGGCATGGGAGGAAAACACACAACTTAGTTGCTGCCCCCCAAATTTAAAAGAAGTTGATTTCTGTTTCTCTGGCCAGTTGCATATATAGACTATGCTATTTTATTTTTTACAGGTATACATAAAGTAGTAAAAGAAATCAATATGGTTCTTTCCCAAACTTTTCTAGGTTTAATTTCTTACCTTTTGTCTGACTCGTCAGCTTTGGTAAGACAGAATAGTTTACAGGCAAGGCAAAGCAAAGGTGGCCATGTCTGTATGGTTTTCATATCCAAAAAAGTATACTATTTTTTTTCCCCATTAACCGGAGACACATGGCAAAGTGTCTACATTCTGACTACATAGTAGATGCTTAATGAATGTTTATTGGATGAATGAAAGAATCATCTTTAAAGTTAGAACACAGAGCATAAGTGGGTGTGGGTATTGCCAGCAAAGTGACAATGTGCAGACTCAGATTTGAAAAGTGATCCATTCACCAGACATCTAGGGTATGAGAAGGGAAAGGATGAGTTACTCTTTAGCCACACTCAGTCTTTATTCTGAAAGTCCATGATTAAAAAAAGAGAGCCACACTATCACATCAAAAAGCTATTTTGCAATTCAATGCAAATTTTACTATGAATTCCAAATCCTTCCCTGGACAAGATTTTCCATTTCAATTGTATAAAGATAATACTTTGGTGCAAAATGCCATTTTGACTCATTTGGTAGGGAAATGGAATATTTTTTTTGTTTGTTTGTTTGTTTTGGGGTTTTTTTTTGCAGGCAATGGGGGTTAAGTGACTTGCCCAGGGTCACACAGCTAGTAAGTGTCAAGTGTCTGAAGTTGGATTTGAACTCAGGTACTCCTGAATCCAGGGCTGGTGATTTAACCACTGCACCATCTAGCTGCCTGGAAATGGAATCTTTAAGTGACAGTTTACTTTGTGTTTTCACTCTAAAAACCTTGAATGGCTAGAACCAATGTAGGTAGATTCATTTAATTCTCTTTAACACTGATGATGTTGGAGATGTGCTTGTGAATCCCAGGTGACATTTCATTAAGGGCTTGTACACCAGACAGATACTAAAGGTTTTTTTTTTCTTTTTCATGTTTTTGGAAGTTGGACCAAAATCTTAAATGCATCTGGATTCATCCATACCCCACCTTTAGTTTTCAGTTGATGGAAGCATCTTGCTATAAAATAATCGGTTCCACTAAAAACAACAGCAATAACAACAACAATACTGTTAGTTATTGCCATAGTCTTATTTCTTCAAAGTTGATTTAACATTCTTGACCTTTAGGAAATTCAATTTTGTTGTTGTTCATTTTTTTTTTCAGTTGTGTCTGTCTCTTTGTGATCCCTTTTGGAATTTTCTTGGCAAAGATACTGGAGTGGTTTGTTATTTCCGTCTCCAGTTCATTTTACAGAAAAGGAAGATGAGGCAAACAGGGTTAAGTAACCTGTCCAGGGTCATACACCTAGTGTCTGAGGGTGGATTTAACTCATGAAGATGAGTCTTCCTGCCTCCATGCCCAACACTCTATACACTGTGCTACTGCTATGAAGCTAAATATCATGTGGGCACAATAAGAGGCAATCTAGTTTAGTTGATACATGCCTACACTTGGAGACATGAGACTAGAGCTTTAAATTTTGGTATTCAAATTCATTAGGTTGCTTTTTTGTTTTGGGGTGTTTTTTTTTTTGGCAGGGCAATGAGGGTTAAGTGACTTGCCCAGGGTCAAACAGCTAGTAAGTGTCAAGTTTCTGAGGCAGCATTTGAATTCAGGTCCTCCTGAATCTAGGACCAGTGCTTTATCCACTGTGCCACCTAGCTGTCTCCCAAACTTATTAGTCTTAAGACCAGAGGCAAGTCAACAAACCTTTCTGAGTCTCAATTTCTTCATCAATACAATAGAGATAATATTATCTACCTTTCAGAGTGCTTTATAAAACCTTAAAATGCTAAAATGTCTATCATCATTCTCTGATTCTATAATATCAGGGCAGTTCTCCTTGATAATTTCCTAGAATATGGTGTCTAGACTCTTTTTCTGATCATGACTTTCAGGCAGTCCAATAATTCTCAAATTGTCTCTCCTGGATCTATTTTTCAGGTCAGTTGTCTTTCCAATGATGTATTTCATATTTTCTTCTATTTTGTATTCTTTTGATTCTGTTTGACTGATTCCTGGTGTCTCATAGAATCATTAGCTTCAATCTGTCCAATTCGAATTTTTAAGTCATTGCTTTCTTCAGTAAGCTTTTGCACCTCCTTTTCCATTTGGCCAGATGAATTTTTTAAGGAATTGTTTTCTTCAGTCAATCCTTGTGCTTCCTTTTCCAAGCTGCTGATTCTTTTTTCATAATTTTCTTGTGTTGCTTTCATTTCTCTCCCCATTTTTCTTCTACCTCTCTCAACTGATTTTTAAAATCCTTTTTGAGCTCTTCCAAGAAGGTTTTTTGGTCTTGAGACCAATTCATCTTCCCTCTTGAGGATTCACATGTAGGCAATTTGAGAGTATTGTCCTCATCTAAGTTTGTGTTTAGCTCTCCCCTGTTGACACAGAAGCTCTCAATGGTAAGAGCCCTTTTCTGTTTCTTACTCATATTGCAGCTTATTTTTTTTTGAAGTTAAGGTCTGCTCCTGGGGCACAAGGGCCACTGTTTCAAACTTCTTATACTGGGAGATAGGGGCTGTGTCAGTGGCTTTCTACTCTGGGGCCTCTATGGCTTGTGGATTTCTCACCACCCTAGGCTTACTCCCTGAACTTGCTGCAGGTACTGGGATGGCCAACCCCAGTTGTGTCTATCCCATGGGTGGTCCCTCAACTGGCAGCCTGCCCTCTCAGCTGGTGCTGGCAAATCTCACCACTGGCCCACTGCGTCACCAGATCAAGGTACCTCAGTTGCTCCACTGTGGCCAAGAGCCTCGTGTTGACCTGCCCAGACCCCCTCTGTGCTGCACTGTGCTGTGAGCTGTGCTGCATTCCCCTCTTGCCCAAGTGAGACCAACCTTTCATGAAGTCTTCTAAATTACTTCAAGTTGGAAGGTTATGTCTCTCTGTCTTTTTGTAGGTTCTATAGTTTCAGAATCTGTTTAGAGGCTTGATTTAATGTTGTTTTTGAGGGAAACTTAGGAGAGCTCAGGCAACTTCCTGGCTTCTCTCTGTCATCTTGGCTCCACCTCATGGGTCATTATCATTAACAGCGAAATATATTGGATGGCAATCCCAAATCAGAATTTCTTTGGGGATCAATGTGAGCAGTGAGTTTAAAGAGAGGCTGATCTAACTTGCCATCTCCTTGACTTAATTAAAATTTCTAATTAATATTTTATTTTTCCCAATTACATGTAAAGACTATTTTTAAACATTCACTTAAAATTTTTTTGAGTTCCAAATTTTCTCCCTTTATCCATGCCCTTTCCCCTCCCTAAGATGCTAAGCAATTTAATATAGCTTATACATGTGCAATCATGCAAAATATTTCTATATTAGTTGTGTTGTGAAAGAAGAAACAGACTACTAGAAAAAAATAACACAAAAAATAAAGTGAAAAAATAGTATACATCTCCTAAACTTTTTTTTAAAAAGGCTCTCTTATAGTTATTCCTGGACCAAATAAAATCATCTGTGTTCCCAGGGCAAGTGACAAAATCTCTTATCTTTAATGGAAGACATGTGAAGTAAGCAAAGATTTCTGCTAGCACTTATTAGGGAAAAAATAGTGGCAGAAACACAAGCTAACTCTAGAGCTAATCCTAGTCTATCTCCTGAACACCAGTCCCCACAGCACCAACTGTCTATTGGACATTTCAACCTGGATGTGCTCTAGGCAGCTTAAATTCAATATGTTCCAAAGTGTCCTTATCATATTTCCCTTAAACTCACCCTTTTCTTGAATATCCCCATGACTGTTGAGGCCATATCCCTGGTGTCATCTTTGACTTCATACTCTCTGTCTATATACCTCACCAATTGCCAAATCTTGTCACATCAATCTCCACATCTCATATATTTCCCTTTTTCTTCAGTTATAGCCCCTACTCTAATTCAAGCCCTCATCACTTCTTACCTGGACTATTGTAATAACTCTTATGAAGAGTCCCTGCCTTAGGTCTCTTCCTTTTTCAATCTGTCTTCCACACTGGGGTGAAATTATTTTCCTAAAACTAAGGACTGACTGGTGTCACACACATATCTCTCTCAGTCAACTGCTATGGCTCCCTATTACTGATAGAATCAAATAAAAACTGTTTTGTTGGGTACTTAAAGCCCTTCCCAACTTGGTTTTTTCTACTTTTCCAATATTCTTACACATGACTCACCCCTGCACTCTGTACAGTTAAATCATAATGGCTTATTTGCTGTTCTTTACAAATAACACCCCATCTCCCATCACCATGCCTTTCTACCAGCAAACACTATGCCTAGAATGCTCTTCCATTTAACCTTGCTGAAGACATCTAGGTTAATACTATGTGAATTGGAGTCAGAAAGAACTGACTTGGAATCCTATCTCCAAGACTAATATTTGTGAGACCAGGGGCAAGACACTTAGCCTCTCAACTTCAATTTCTTTATCTGTAAAATGGGGATAATAATAACACCTACCTCATACTACCTCACTGGATTGTTTTAAGGAATAAACAAGATAACTTATGTGAAGTGATTTGCAAACCTTAAATCACTATATCGATGATGATGATGATTGATAGTAGTAGTAGTAGTATTTCTATGTCTTAGAATTCATGAATTCCTTCTGGACATCTCAAATGCCACCTTCTGCAGGAGGGTTTTCTTGCTTTTTCACCTTTCACTCCTCTCTTCCCCCTCCATCCCCAGCTGCTGGAGCCTTCCCCTTCCCTTTCATCCACTCTGTATCTTGAATATACCTATTTATAGGTATGTTTTCTCCCATGATTAGAATGTGACCTCTTTGAGAACAGGGGCTATTTTTTTTGCTCTCAAATTATCTCCAGTGCTTACCAAATAGTGAGTGCTTAATGAGTGTTTGTCCATTGATTGATTAGTGCTGCATATAGATGACACAGGTTGGTTCTGTTTCTTAGGAAGACAAACAACAAAACTTTCTAAACATAGGTGGGATATACCCTGGATGAGAACACTCTTCCATATTTGGGTTTGTTAAGTTTTGTAGATCTATGCTAAAGGTGTAAGCCAGCCCATCAGATCCAATAAAAGGGGGGCTTACTGGTGCTATGTATAAAATGACATAGAATGAGGAGTGTCTTGGGACAGTTACCAGCATGGTATGATAGGAAGCACACACTGTGTTTAATGTGAAGGAGAAATCTGGCATCAGACTCGAGCTCAGCGTTTCTCTAGCTGTGTTATGGTTTCTATTCTCTGGATGCATCTGTTTAATCATCTGTAAAATAAAGAGTAGATGTTTTCTAAGCCCCTTCCTCTAAACCATATGATTCTACTCCTCCCACACACACATCACTCCCTGCCTGCCCCACTCCTGACATCCACTAAGTTGTTTTATTGTGTGATGTTTAAAATCTATATTGTGTGATTGCCTTAAATTAGAAGCTTCAGCACCAGTCTTTGGGAATTAAACATTTATTAAAGCATACAGGTATTAACATGGAGTTCAAAAAGTTAAGAAAAGGCCTATCTAGCATAGAGTTCCAGCCTGGTTGGGTTTTTCCTCAAGTCTTCCTCCACCAGCCTGCTTTAATCAGGAACTCTCCAGCAAGCTGATTGTGGAAGCTTTTTATAGGTCTGGAACAGAGGCGGTCCTTACACACCGCTTCAAGCTGATTGGTTGGCATCATCCAAATCCATTGGTTTTGAAGGTGTTCTCAAGTTGAGTTCACAGTCTAGCTTCTGAGAACAATACCTTCTTAAGGGATAGCCAGGTGTGATTACAATCCAGTTAACTTGAAGTAGGCTAATCAGCAGTCAATCACTCTCACTTGATTCAATCAGTCTAGATTAATCTCCAGGTGGGTCTTTGAGTATCTGCTAAATCCCATTATTTCATCACAATTGTGTAGCATATAATACCAATCCAAATATTTTTAATGATGCAGTAATTTCTGACACTTATCCACTAAGTAATTTCCCAATTCCCGGGATCATAGAGATCAGATTATTTAGTTAAATTCTCTCATTTTACAAATGAGTGAACTGAGAGGCTCAGAGATGATAAGTGACTTTCCTAAGGTGACACATGAAATAAGGGGCAGAAATGGAACTAGAACACAGTCAATTTAGGTTTGTTTTATGCACTCCCTAAAAAAAAAGCATGGCACTACACTAATATTTGGGCAGCTAGGTGGTACAGTGGACAGAGTGCTGGCCCTGGAGTCAGGAGGACCCAAGTTCAAATATGACCTCAGACACTTACTAGCTGTGTGACCCAGGACAAGTCACCTAACCTTGTTTACCTCAATTTCCTCATCTGTAAAATGAGCTGGAGAAAGAAATGGCAAACCACTCCAGTATCTTTGCCAAGAAATTCCCAAATGGGTCACGAAGAGTTGGACATGACTAAAATGACTCAACAATAAGAAGCCCTACTCTTTGTTGTTGTTGTTGTTCAATCATCTTTCAGTTGTGTCCTACTCTTTGTGACTCCATTTAGGGTTTTCTTGGTAAAGATACTAGAGTGATTTGCTAGTTCCTTCTCTAGCTCATTTTACAGATGAGAAAACTCAGGCAAACAGGTTAAGTGACTTGTTGAGGGCCACACAGCTAGTAAGTGTCTGAAGGCAGATTTGAACTCAGGAAGATGAGTCCTCCTGAATCCAGGCCTGAGCCTCTCTACTGTGCCACCTAGCTGCCCAACTAAGTGACCGGACCCATGAAACATGGACTCCAATAGACAGTAGAATTAGAACAGTGATGCCAATATGTGAGTGAGCCAAAAGATTCCCAGGGGCTCCTAATTCCTAAGTGTTCTGGTAATAACAACCTAGTAACCTGGGGCACTTATGCCTTAATTCTCATCTGAAAAAATGGGGATGCCTATAGTCTTTTTTAAAAAATAAAAGTATTTTATTATTTTCCAGTTACATGTAGAGATGGCTTTCAACATTTGTTTATATAAAATTTCCAATTTCAAATTTTTCTCCCTCCCCCCCTCCCCTAGACAGCAGGTAATATGACATAGGTTATATATACATAATAACATTAAACATATTTCTGTCATATTTAATTAAACATATTAAAGTCATGCTTTAAGAGAAGAATCAGAGCAAAAAGGAAAAACCTCAAAACAGAAAAACAACAGTACCAAAAACAAAAGAAATAGTACGGTCCAATCAGTATCCATATTGCACAGTTCCTTTTTTTTTCTGGATTTGGAAAGCCTTTTCCATCATGAGTCCTTTGGAACTTTCTTGTACCATTGGATTGGTGAGAAGAATCTAGTCTATCACAGTTGATCAACACATAATGTTGATGTTACTGTGTATAATGTTCTTCTGGTTCTGCTCATCTCACTCATCATCAGTTCATGCAAGTCCTTCCAGGTTTCTCTGAACTCCTCCTGCTCATTGTTTCTTAAAGTACAATAGAATTCTATTACATTCATATACCACAACTTGTTCAGCCATTCTCCAATTGATGGACATCCCCTCAATTTCCAATTCCTTGCCACCACAAAAAAAAGAGCAGCTATATTTTTGTACATGTAGGTTCTTTTCCCTTTTTTATGATCTCTTTGGGGAAAAGACACAAAAGTGGTATTGCTGGGTCAAAGGGCATGTAGAGCTTTATAGCCCTTTGGGCATAATTCCAGAATGGTTGGATCAGTTCACAGCTCCACCAATAATGCATTAGTGTTCCAATTTTTCCACAGCTTCTCCAACATTTATTATTTTCCTTTTTTTTTCATATTAACCAATCTGATAGGTGTCAAGTGGTACATCATAGTTGTTTTAATTTGCATCTCTCTAATCAATAGTGATTTAGAGCATTTTTTCATATGGCAATATATAGCTTTCATTTCTTCATCAGAAAACTGCCTGTTCATATCCTTTGACTATTTCTCAATTGGGGAATGATTTGGATTCTTATAAATTTGATTTAGTTCCCTATATATTTTAGAAATGAGGTCTTTATCAGAAGTACTGGCCATAAAAATTGTTTCCCAGCTTTCTGGGGATGCATGTAGCCTTGCAAATTGATCAAAATGAAGGAAAAATGGGGCAGCTAGATGGCGCAGTGGATAGAGCACTGGCCCTGGATTCAGGAGTACCTGAGTTCAAATCTGGCCTCAGACACTTAACACTTACTAGCTGTGTGACCCTGACAGATTTGAGGCCTGTTGCTAACTTGACCTGGTTTAGCCTGTCTGCCCAGACATTTTAGTGGAGTGTGACTGCTGCACTTCTTGGAGTCAAAGGTAAGAGTTGGGTGAAGGTAGATACCAAAGGTAGATGAACAGCCCTGAAAAAGGGCCCAACACGCCCTCACACCTCCCTAAACACCCCACAAAAGTGGTTGGGAGGCACTCTGAGTGGAGCAGAAGGAGGTGGGGAGAGGAATAAGGAAAGGAGTCCTGGAAGAGGTTGGATTTAAGCTGAATTTTTGAAGGAAGGAAATGAAGAAGCAAAAGTGAGAGGCCAGACATAGGGCCTGCAGATGAAGGGTTATGTTCAAAGAACTAGCAAACAGGCCACTGTTGCGATCTAAGTTCTTTAAAGAGCTTATATTCTTGGGGATGGGAGGATAGTTAGAGAAGAAAGGGGCATGGTAGAGGGACAAGCCCTGGCTTTGGAGTCAGAGGATCTAGTTTCAAATCATTCCTCCGATGTGTACTATGTGAATGACCTTGGGGAAATCAGCCTCCATGGACCTCAGTTTTTTCATCTGTAAAATGAGAACTTTAGGTGTCCTCTGGGGTCCCTTTCAATTTTATAATCTATGATTCTTTATGCACATTTGAGACTGTACAAGGGAATTAGAGGGAGGCACTGGTAGCTGGGGGTGGGGCAGGGAATCACCAATAGCTGGAATCTTAAAACTAAAGCTACAGGACATATATTTTTTCATCAAGTAAAATTATATGCTTATTATTCAGATTTCTTTTTGCATTATTGACCCCACTTTCTTTTAGACTCAGAGTTGTGGACTGGTGCTGTATGGATGAACTGTAAGAAAAATTACCAAGTAGTTTCTTGAAAAGAACATTAAATGCCATGTAAGTGCTTTTAAATCAACACAGGAGACTCAATAACTCTAGAAGATCAATAACGAGAAAATGTTTTCATCTCTAAAATGTGATTTAAGGTTTCAAAGACATTATTTTTTGGAAACTATTGACTGGAAAGTTACTAAGCCAAGGAGTTTAAATTGTCCAGTTCTATGGGAAGAGACATACAAATGACTCACAATTGGCCCACATCTAACATCCTAGTCAAAAACGTTGCAAGTAAAACTCCAAATGAATTGGGGTCTACAGACTTCCAAGTAGTTTCTCAAGAAGAAGCTTCATTCATAGGCAGGACTCAGCTAAGATTAAAATTTTCTCCAGACAATAAACAGTGGTTTTCGGACCATTAATCCATCACTTTTCAAGGGTACTTAGTTGAAACAAGAGTTTGTATACTGTTGAGGATAAATAATATATGCCTTCTTCCGCAGAGATGAAATTTCTTTGACTGATGGTTAAACATTACAGGCGATAGAGGCAGGCAAGAAGCTTCATAAAATATAATCGTGCTTGACTCACCAAACCTATAATGCTTCGAAGTAGATAAGTATCTAGATTTCTGTATTGCTAATTGGGAAAGAACACAATGTTGTAAAAAGAAAAAGGAATATTTCATACCCAACATCTCTAAGTTTCTTACTTTACAGAGTTATTGTTGTTTCTCCTTTGTTTTTGAAGAGGACATCATGGGGTGATGTCTTGACTTGTGGATGAATTTGATTTAAGTGACTTTCACAAAGTCATCAGTCTCATTCAATCTTCCAGAGTCACTGAAATATACTTAAGATGATTGGCGATGGCCCAGGATGCAGTAGGTGACCATGGAGTCTTCAATATCTGATCAAGCTCTAAGTGCTCCATAGAGGCTTCTTCAGCTGCCTTCATGGCCACTGGAATAAAATATTTTCATCTCTCCATTCTGCTGGGGGAAGTCTTAAAATACTTGGGAAAGCCACCCCTCTAAATCATTGATGATTTTTAGACTCATCAGTTACTCTCAACCTGGTTTAGCCCATCTACTGAGTTGGGTTTACTGGGATGTGGCTGCTGTGCCTGCTACAGCTTCTTGGAGACCAGGTGAGAATTGAGTGCCATGTAGACACCAAAGGTGGATGAGTTGTCCTGAAAAGGGTTTGGCAAGCCCTCACATCAGAAATGTTAGTTTTCCTTGAACACCTCATATACCCCACCTTACAGAGTAGGTGACAAGCAATGTCACCAGGAGAGTGGTGATTATGGTTGGGGGGTAGGTGTGTGTGGAGGGGTGAGGGGCAGGGAATGTTATTTTGTAAGTAATTTGAAAAACAAGGCATTGAGAGTTTTCAAGAAGCTTAATTCAAGTTGTAAAAGTTGAAACCCTTAGGAAGCAGAGTAAAGTATATAGATTTTCATAAGCCATCTGCATTCAAAGGTTATGGTTTCCTATTGGAAGCATTTACTCCTGAGTCTGTTTTCATTAACATCTTCCTCCCCTTATCCCTTTATTTGCTATTTAATGCCATAATTGTATTACTTACACCAACACCAAAGCATTAAGGGATGCAGTGTCTATGAAAGACTCAACAAACTGAGATTACATTGTAATTTTTTGGCAGATTTAGATCTTACAGTCCATAATAGATAGCCTGTCTCCTCTGTTTTGTAAGCAATATTTATATTCTTCACAAAGCTCTTCGTTGAATTTTAAAAGGAACAAGAGCAGTGACAGGCTCATCCTTTTATACAACAGAACCTCTGATGGAAGCTGCCTTGGATTATAAACTAACTTCTCTCTCTACAAAGACTATTTTAAGTTCAGTTGGAATATAGATATACCTGTGATTTAAAAAAAAAAACACAAAAAACAACTAGGTGGGAATTGAGCAAATTCTTACATTTTCTTTAACTACCTGGTGGAACCAAGTTTTCTGAAAGGCTTGGAAAATCAATGTCCACCAGTTAAAAATTATGCTGGTATTAGGTTTATTGCATCAATTCACAGGGTTTGTTGTTGTTGTTGTTGTTGTTGTTGTTGTTACATAGCATTCTATATCAGTGTCCACTTGACCATTTCAGAAAACTAACAGGAAAAGAAAAATAAACAGGTAAACCAGCCAATATCACACTTCTAAACCTGGCACTAGGGAGAAATTCTAATTTGACATTGGGGAATGAACACAGTTTACTCATTGCTTCACTCAAAACCATCCCTCAAGCCAGGTGATTTGTTTTTTCCCCATACTGGGAATCATTTGAGTTTGTTGTCAATCTAAAAATCATTCTAGCGTGTCAATTACAGATTGTTAACTATGAAAGGGGGTGATAATACCATGAGTGGGGGAATGTAAGCAACCAAGAGCAGCCTGAGAACTGAACATTTCATTTACAATCAAGCAGGTAGCCTATCTATCCAAATAATGACTATTTTGATAGGGATTTTCTTAATAGGTAAGCTATAAAACAGATTTTCAAGCAAGTTGTTAAGAAGTTCAAGCTCTGCTTCTTAAGTGTCTTAAATCAAAGCAAAACAAATATCTCAAACAATTCTATGCATTTTCATGTTCCTTGCCTTGGTATTATAGACCTTTTCTTTAAATCTAGGCTCATCCTGTATTTACTAGGCTTAGAAAGTCAACTTATTTTTAGACACAGATTAGATCAGGTTTTTAATCAGAATGTTTTTTATACTATAAGGGAAGTGCTTTTATATTAACAGGATGAATCAGAAAAGAGTAGGGGCCCCAAGAGAACTTAAAAAACAAACAAAGCCCCAACTCTCTCTGCCATCTGTGCAACTGCCATCTCTGGTCTGAAAGGAAAAAAAAAAGCAACAATTATTACAATAAATAAATTAAAGCATGGGCAAAAAGACCCAAGAATACATAAGTTTGTCCTACCTTTTGGGGTAATTTCTCTAGGTAAGTAATTTTGGCTGTTTCTAAGTGTTCTGCAGTAATGTTTAAGGACGAAGACCTCTAAATAGTCTCTACCTGACTCAGCTGATTAAACTTTATATATGACATTACTGATAGAATATCAATATTATGTGTATGGTTAGGTATGTTTATGGAAAGACTCAGAATAAGATAGGAGCCTAGGACATAACATCTTCCTGAAAAATAAGTAGTTCATGGGGCAGCTAGGTGGCCTAGTGGATAGAGCTCCAGCCCTGGAGTCAGGAGGACCTGAGCTTAAATCTGGCCTCAGACACTTGACACTTACTGGCTGTGTGACTCTGGGCAAGTCACTTAACCCCAACTGCCTCACCAAAAAAATAAAACAAACAAACAAACAAAATAAGCAGTTCATGTTAACAACTCCAGTGCTTAAGGGGAAACTCCACATACAATGTTTTTTGGTTTTTTTAAATCACTCTTATTTATTTAATTAAATATTTCCCAATTTCCTGTAAAAATTGTAATAATCATTTTAAAAAAATTCAGTTGAAAATTCTCTCCTCATCTCTCCCCCCTCCTTGAGAAGATAAGAAATTTGATATAGATTATACATGTGAAGTCATGCAAAACATATTTTCAGATTAGACACAGTACAAAAGAAAACAAACACAATAAAACAAGAAAAAGTAAAAAGTAAAAAAACATATGCTTCAATCTGCATTCAGAGTTCATCAGTTCTCTCTGTGGAGGTGGATAGCATTTTTCATCATGGATCCTGTGCAATTCTCTTGGATCATTGTCTTGATTAGGATAGCTAAGTCTTTCACAGTTGATCATCCTTAAAATATTGCAATCATTGTGTACAATAATCTCTGGTTCTGTTCACCTCACTTTGCATAAGTTTATATGAGTTTTCCCAGGTTTCTCTGAAACGCTGTTGTTCATTTCTTTTTTTCCTTTTTCTTTTTTGTTTCTCATTTCTTATAGCACAATAGTATTCCATCACAATCATATACCAAAACTTGTTCAGCTACTCTCCAATTGATGCGCATCCCCTCAATTTCTAATTTCGTGCCACTACAAAGAGCTGCTATAAATAATTTTGTACAAATAGGTCCTTTTTCCTTTTCTTCCATCTCTTTGGGATACAGATCTAGTAGCTGCATTGCTGAGTCAAAGATTATGCAGTTTGATAGCCCTATATAGGCATATTTCCAAACTGTTCTCCAGAATGGTTGTATTAGTTCACAACTCCACCAACAATGCATTCATATCCAGATTTTTCCACATCCCCTCCAGTATTTGTCATTTTCCTTTTCTGTAATGTTAGCTAATCTATAAGTGTGAGGTGGCATCTCAGAGTTATTTCAATTTGCATTTCTCTAATCAATAGTAATTTAGAACATTTTTTAAATGTGACTATTGATAGTTTTGATTTCTTCTGCAAACTGCCTGTTCAGATCCTTTGGCCATTAATGAACTGGGGAATGATGGTTCTTATTTATTTTTATATAAATTTGGCTCAGTTCCCTATATCTTTGAGAAATGAGGCCTTTATCATAGAAACTTGCTGTAAATTCCCTCCCCTGCCCCATTTCCTGTTTTCCTTCTAATTTCAGCTACATTTGTTTTGTTTGCACAAAATCTTTTTAATTTCATGTAATCAAAATTATCTCTTTTACTTCTTGTAATCCTCTCTATTTCTTGTTTGATTATAAACTCTTCTCTTATCCATAAATCTGACAGGTACATTTTCCCATGGTCCTCAATTTACTTATATCACTCATTATCTCTAAATTATTTATCCATTTTGACCTCATCTTGGTACATGGTGTGATGTTAGTCTATTCCTAGTTTCTATAAGCTCCTTTCCAGTTTTCCTAGAAATTTTTGTCAAATTTTGAGTTCTTACCCCCAAAACTTAGCTCTTTGGGCTTATCAAACACTAGGTTACTATGGTAATTTACTATTGTGCATTGTGTACCTAATCTAGTCCACTTATCCACCACTTTATTTCTTAACCAGTACCAGATTGTTTTGATGATTACTGCTTTGTAATATAGTTTGGGATCTATATGGCTAGGCTACCTTCACATATTTTTTTAATGATTCCATTCATATTCTTGATCTTTTGTTCTTCCAGATGAATTTTGTTACTTTTTAATAACATTACAGATACTAAATAGTGTGATAATGGAGATCCTAGCTTCACTCCTGATCTTATTAGTAAGGTTTCAAGTTTATCCCCATTATAGATAATGCCTGCTTTTGTTTATGTTTTGTTTTGGAGGCAATTGGGGTTGAGCTTCCCAGAGTCACACAGCTAGTGTCTGAGGTCAGATTTGTACTCAGGTCTTCCTGACTCCAGGGTTGGTGCTCTATTTGCTTTTGGTTTTAAATAGATAATACTTACCATTTTAAGAAAGGCTCCACTGATTCCTATGCTTGCTAGTGTTTTTAATAGGAATGGGTGTTGTATTTTCTCAAAGGATTTCCCTGCATCTATTGATATTATCATATTATTTTTGTTATTGATATGGTAAATTATGTTCATAGTTTTCCTAATGTTGAACCAGCCTGGCATTCCTGGTATAAATCCTACCTTGTCATAGTGTATGGTCTTTGTGATATATTGCTATAAATATAGCTAGAAATTTAATTTTTAATTTAAATTTTATTATTATTATTATTTTGTGGGGCAATGAAGGTTAAGTGATTTGCACAGGGTCACACAGCTAGTAAGTGTCAAGGGTCTGAGGCTGGATTTGAACTCAGGTCCTCCTAAATCCAGGGCCAGCACTTTATCCACTGTGCCACCTAGCTGTCCCCTATTTAAAATTTTTGCATTGATATTCATTAAGGAAATTCGTCTATAGTTTTCTGTTTTTGACTCCCTAGTATATGTATCAAAAGCATATTAGTGTCTTAAAAAGAATTTGGTAGGACTCATTCTTCACCTATTTTTTTTTTTCAAATAGCTTACATAGTATTGGGATTAATTGTTCCTTAAATGTTTGGTAGAATTCATTTGTGAGTTCATTTGGTTCTGGGGATTTTTTCCCTAAGTAGCTCATGGATAGCTTGTTCATTTTCTTTTTCTAAGATATGATTATTTAAGGATTCCATTTCCTTTTCTGTTAATCTTGGCAATTTATATTTTTATAAACATTTATGCATTTTACTTAGACTCTCAGCTTTACTTACATACAATTGGGTAAAACAAATCCTAATAATTCATTTAATCTTTATTGGTGGTGCATTCATATTTTTAATTTTTGATACTGATAATTTGGTTTCTTTCTTTCTTTTTTTGAAAAAAGCAAATTAACCAATGGTTTATCTATTTTTGTTTTTCCACGCCTATAAACAAGCTCCTAATTTTACTTCTTAGTTCAATATTTTTAAACTTTCAGTTTTAGCAATGTCTCCTTTGATTATCAGGATTCCATTCTGGTGTTCAATTGGAACTTTTAATTTGTTCTTTTTGTAGTGATTTTTAAAAAAGTTTCATGCCCAATCCATTGATCTGCTTTTTCTCTTTTATTAATGCATGCATTTAGAGGTATAAAATTTCTTCTTAGTACTTCTTTGGCTGCATCTTACAAATTTTGGAATGTTGTCTCATTGTTGTCATTCTCTTTAATGATGGTCAATTTTTGTGAGGGTGCCCTGTACAGCTGAGAAAAAATATATACTACTATTCCCGTTCAGTTTCCTCTAGAGGTGTAGCATATCTAACTTTTCTAAGCATCTATTCATCTCCTGGACTTCTTTCTTATTTATCCTATGGTTAGATTTCCCTAGTTCTGATAGGAGAAGGTTGAAGTAACCTACTGTATAGTTTTATGACTTCCTCCTATAATTCATTTAACTTTTCCTCTAAGAATTTGGATGCTATGTAATTTGGTGCATATATGTTTTTATATTACTTCCTTGCCTATGGTTTCTTTTAGCAAGATGTAGTTTCCCTGCTTATCCCTCTTAATTGGGTCTATTCTTGTTTTTGCTTTGTCTCAGATTAAGATTGCTACCTCTGCCTTTTTTTTTTTTTAGTGAGGCAATTGGTGTGGGCAATTGGGCAATTAAATGACTTGCCCAGGGTCACACAGCTAGTAAGTGTTAAGTGTCTGAGGCCGGATTTGAACTCAGGTACTCCTGACTCCAGGGCCGGTGCTCTATCCACTGTGCCACCTAGCTGCCCCCACCTGTGCCCTTTTTTAATTCAGCTGATGCATAATAGATTCTGCTCTAGTCCCTGTGTAAGTCCTCTCTGTTGTTAATGTATTTCTAGTAAACATTTATTGTAAACATTGTAAATATCTTGCAAGCAACATATTGTTGTATTCTGGTTTCTAATCCATTCTGCTATCTACTTCCATTTTATTGGTGAGTTCGACTCATGCACAGTCACAATTATGATTACTGTGCATTTCCCTGCACCCTGTTTTTCTGTTTATCTTTTTCTCTTTTTATCCTGTCCCTCCTCTAAAGTCTCTTTTGCTTCTGAGCCCTGTCTTTTTTTATCTTTTTTTTTTTAATGACCCCTCCCCTTTTATCTCCTTCCCCTCCTACCTTCCTGTTGGGTATGATATATTTTTGTTATCCAGTACCTATGTGTATGCACACACAAGTACACATACATACACAGTCTTTGAACATATTTAGATGTGAATGAGGATGAAATATTGCCCACCTCCCTCCCCTCTCTCATTTCCCCCTCCACTGTAAAAGCTCTTCCTTGCCACGTCTTTCATGTGAGATATTTATCCCCATTCTTCCTCTCCCTTTCCCCTTCTCTGATGGCATGCCTCTTTCTAGCCTCTCCATTTTCTTTTTAACATTACTCCAAGATTCACTCTTACACTATGTAGAATCCTTCTAACTGCCCTAATAATGATAGTTTTCATAAGATACATATATCATCTTTCCATAGGTAAACAGTTTAACTTTATTTAAGTCTCTTATGATTTCTCTTTCATTACCTTTTTTTAAATTTATTTTTAATTTTTTGGTGAGGCAATTGGGGTTAAGTGACTTGCCCAGGGTCACACAACTAGTAAGTATCAAGTGTCTGAGGTCGGATTTGAACTCAGGTCCTCCTGACACCAAGGCTGGTGCTCTATCCACTGTGCCACCTAGCTGCCCTTTCATTACCTTTTTATGTATTTTTTTTTTAGTGAGGCAATTGGGGTTAAGTGACTTGCCCAGGGTCACACAGCCAGTAAGTCTTAAGTGTCTGAGGCTGGATTTGAACTCAGGTCCTCCTGACTCCAGGGCTGGTGCTCTATCTACTGTGCCACCTGGCTTCCCCTTATTTTTATGTATTTTTTAAGTTTTGTATTCCAAAGTCAAATTTTCTATTCCACTCTGGTCTTTTCATCAGGAATGCTAGAAAGTCTTCTATTTCATTAAATTTCAAGTTTTTCTCTTAAAGGATTATACTCAGTTTTACTGGATAGATTATTCTTGCTTGTAATCCTAGCTCTTTTGCCATCTGGAATATCATATTCCAGGGTCTCCACTCTTTTAATGTGGTAAGCTGCTAAATCTTGTGTGATCCTAATTATAACTCCATGACATTTGAATGGTTTCTTTCAGACTGCTTCAAGTATTTTCTCTTTGACCTAGAAGCTCTGGTATTTGGCCATAATATTCCTGGGAGTTTTCATTTTGAGATCCCTTTAGGTGGTGATTGGTAGATTCTTTCAATTTCTATTTTACTTTCTGGTTGCTGATATTAGAGCAGTTTTCATTACTTGAAATATGATATCTGGGCCCTTTCTTTGATCATGGCTTTCAGGTAATCCAATAATTCTTAAATTATCTCTCCTTAATCTATTTTTCAGGCCAGTTGTTTTTCCATTATTTGTAATTGTCTTCTATTTTTTCATCCTTTTATTTTGTTCCTTGAAGTCTCATGGAGTCATTAGCTTTCATTTGCCCAATTCTAATTTTTAAGGAATTATTTTCTCCAGTGAACTTTTGTACCTTTTTCCAATTGGCCAATTTTCCTTTTTAAGGAGTTATTTTCATCCATGAATTTTTGTAGCTTTTTCAATTTGGTTAATTCTGGTGGGGTTTTTTGTGTGGTTTTTGTTTGTTTTGTTTGCGGGGCAATGAGGGTTAAGTGACTTGCACAGGGTCACACAGCTACTAAGTGTCAAGTATCTGAGGCCGGATTTGAACTCAGGTACTCCTGAATCCAGGGACGGTGCTTCATTAACTGCGTCACCTAGCTGCCCCCCTAATTCTGTTTTTAAAGGCGTTATTTTCTTCAGTATTTTCTTGGGGTGCTTCTTTTAACCAAGCCGTTGACTTTTCATAATTTTCTTCATTTGCTTTCATTTCTTTACCTATTTTTTCCTCCACCACTCTTGATTTTGAAACTAATGTAATTCTTATATATATTTACTTCATTGTCTTCTTTAGAGTTTGTGTCTTGATCTTTTCTGTCACCATAATAGCTTTTTACAGTCAGGTTCTTTTTTGTTGTTGTTTGCTCTTTTTCCCACACTATTTCTTTATTTGAAATTGTATGGTAATGTTGGACTCTTATCAGCATGTGCAGTTGGTGGGGTGGACACTGTTTTAACCTTTAGGATTTTTCTACACTGCTGTTTTCAGAACTAGTTCTGGGGGTTTGGAAGTTTTCAGTGTTTCCAGGGTGGTATGATCTGGGGATAGAAGTGATCATGGGTCCTCTAATCAGCACTCTGGTCCTTATCCAGCAAGGACCTCTGATTCTTCCGGATTGTAATTGATACTGCTTCTCAGGACCTGTTTCCTTGGGCCTGGAAGTGATATTGTCCCTCAGGGTTACCACTCCCTCTTGACTGAATGTTTCTTCCTGCCTAGCAGTGGGTATGGGCAATGGAGTTGTGAAGTTGCCCCTCAGGTTTCTCCCTCTTGACCAAAAGTGCTCTTCCCTCACCTTGAGCTACAGCCTAGAAGTGGGTACAGTCTGGTTCCACATCCAGTACTACCACAGACCAGTTGCCAGGTCCCCTTACTGTCAGTCTCTGGCTTAAGAACTTCTGTTGCTGCTTCTGGTACCGCCACCTAGTCCTCACCACTGGTGTTTCATCCATGTTGGCCCCCAGGTCAATCTCCTCTCTCATGTCATAGATCTCTTTCTGACCTGTGTTGTCTTGGGCTGGAAGAATGTGTCACTCTAACCTTTTGTTTGCTCTGCCACTCCAGAATTTTATTTGGAATGTTAATGTTGTTTGAAAGGCAAAGTTGGGAGAACTCAGGTGAGTGCTTTTTTAACCCTGCCATCTTGGCTCTGCCTCCAGCAGTCCTTCCCAAACAATTTTAAAGGTCAAGTTTCTAATTTTACTCTTTAAAGATATGGCAGCCACCAAAAAGAAAAAAGAAAAAAAAGGGGCAGCTAGGGGGCACAGTGGATAGAGCACCAGCCCTGGAGTCAGGAGGACCTGAGTTCAAATCTGGCCTTAGACACTTGACACTGACTAGCTGTGTGACCCTGGGCAAGTCACTTAACTCCAATTGCCTCACCAAAAAAGAAAAAAAAAATAAAGATATAGATATGGCAGCCTAATATGTTCATTTTAAAGAATACTCAGTGTATCTTGTGTTTCCTCTCATGAATTAACTTATTAAAGTTACATTTTCTCTAATGGCTTATTTAAAATCAGGCTAGATGCCTGCTACTTTCTTTACACATAGATGCCATATGAGACATGACTAATAAACCTTAAACTCAGGAGCTGGTAAATATGTAAAGAAAATACATTTTTGGCTGGAGGACAAAATAGTGAAGAACAGTAAAGAGAATACTATTCCTTAGATTGTTATCTCCACCTTAATGACTAGCTTTGTGCCATTCACCATACTGTACCTGATCTTTCCCTATTACAGATTTGAAAACTGGGCATCTCAATGCCTATCTTCCTTGCAAGTACTTAGAGATCAAGATAAATAATGTTAGAATTGTGGTATGGAAATAGAAAATATATCATTCCTTTCAAAGCTGAACAGGAGGCTATATTAAATTTAAACAAGAAATTGACAATTTTGCCTTTGCATTTCTAAATGGTCAAGGCAAGTGTTAAAGTCATCAATTTCACTTGGACTGCATGCACAGACCATGGGGTTTTAGGAAATACAAAGTATAGCTTCTGGATCTTGATACTTCTTTTATGATATAAGGTTTAGACACTAAATAAACAAGGGATATATCAGACTACTGGTACATTTACATGGCTCAAAACTACCTCTAAGACTCTGAATTATGATAGATACCTGCATCTCAAGGAAAAGCTTTCCATGAGAAATGCAAAAAAAAGTGAAACTTTCAAGTTCATTCAAAGAAGGATCCTGATATCTCAAGAGCAAAGTGAGTTTGTTAAAAGAAGCAAGACTGGATTTTTGTTAAAACGAATAAGTGAAGGGTAACATTATTTTGTATTGGGGGGAGGGCAGAGAATGCAGGGACACACAATTTTAACTAAGTTTGCTGCAATGGTCAATCATGTGGGTTGCTAACTTGATGTAGGTAGGTCCCCACAGAACTTAACAACAGAATCACTGTCGATTGTTAGCAGTAGAAAGAAGCAAACGCAAAATGACTCCAGAACCCCAGAAAGAATGAAGACGCCAAGAGAAAATGGACTTGGATCTTTAATTTTTTTTAAAGATTATCTCTCTATATATATTAATAAAAAGTGCAAAGAATAGACCTTCATGTTTAAATTATATTCTAAAATAAAATATATATATTTCCATTAACTGCAGGAGACAGCTGGCAGAGTCAAGAGCCTGAGAGAGTCCAGTCCCTCTCCATCACAACAATGGACATATTCTGATGAAGCACCCATGGAAAACAGGAGTGTGTTCACAACACAATCTGAGAACACGAACAGCTTCTAGATGTTTTCAAAGAGTCTAGTTTGCTTGCATTTCCAATCCAACATGAAAAGGAAGGGCAGTGGTAGGGAATCTAATTTACAAGAAGAAATGGCTTTGCTCATCACAATCTAGCAATCAAAACCCACATTTCAGATACCTTGCATCCCAGCATTACCCATGTAGCAAGCACATTAACTTCAACATACTGTATTCTTATTAATGCATATTGAAAGGTGATGATCCCTCCTCCTGCCTATGAAACAACTGTTCTATGCTCATAACACTGCTGTTTCAGCAACACAGTTGTAACATCTGGTAAGCCTTAAAAAAATTTTTTTTTAAAGTAAACACACATAAAATTAAAAAGCATGTCAAACCATCCATTCAACTTCATAACATACAAGTTTGTTTCATTTTGGTTTTAAGTTCCACCAAAGGCTCTTGAGAAACTAGGTGGTTAAAACATCCACCGCTCTGTTAAGCATTTGTGGCAGATGGTGGCATTAAGTGGCAATAACAACAAACAAGTCCTTATGGAAGTAGCACTTGGTTAAGAGAACACAGAAGGTACAGAAGCTAGTGTATCTTATAAAATACACAGCTTCAGAAAACCCCTTCAGTAAACTGGAAATTTCAATACATTCACACACTCAAAATAGCTTTCTCTCTCAATCTCATGCATGTGCAATTTATAAATGTTTCTCCCAGGTTTTTCAAGTGACTTTCCTTGTCTTTCTTTTTAGTAACTTTTTAATATTTTTAAATTTATTAGAATAAGGAATTCTAAAAGAATTTCTCTTAGAAAAAAGTATATTCTACCCACAGCACTTGAAGGGTGCAGTTCTGCCCTACTGCCTATGAGAGTTCTTTGTTTTGCAAACTCTACCTAAATGTCTAGGATATAATGCCAGTAAACCTGGAAGTCAGATTTCTAAGTAAATCAAGAGAGCTGCAAGCAAATCAAATCTGCCTACTGTCTCCTACTGGTGTTGTTCTGCATTTTGGGGCTATGATAAAAATAATTTTTATATTTTTAATTTTATATTTAAATGTTTTCAACACACCAATCTTGTTTCAAAATCAATGTATCACATGGCCACCACTCATAGAAGTATGAGTACTCATATGTCTTTATTTACTTCTGCTCTGCAACGCTAAAAGACCTGTCATTGTGTTGTTCAAGTTGTTATAATTGATAATCACACAGCTGTTAATACCATTGGTTATAATGCCAGCATCATACCCAAGTGCAATTGATCTTCTGTAAACTGGAAATTTTCCCTTTGCCTTCAATTTCACCACAAAATGAATTAACTTGTAGCTGATGAATGGTGCATTTTGCAATAAAAGAAACGGGTTGCTATTTAATATTAAAAATGTACTTCATGAAACTGACTTACAGTAAAATATCTCATTAAATGTGACCACTCCACATATGCTTAAAGTGTTCAGTGCTTGCTCCACCTTCTACTAAGGGATTCTCTTATTATAGTCTCAAGGGTGAGAATATATTTGTTCCCAGGGACGACAGAAACAACATTCTCAATTCTGTTGTCTCTCACCTCCATGCACATGCACACATAGGCGCACACACGCACACACACAAAGCACCATGTGTTTTAATCTTCATGACACCATGGCTGCCAAGCTTTTTTTCCCCCCTACTTTCAAAGACCTGTCAGGAAAAGGTGATTGTGAAATAATTATTCTATTCTTTCTACAGCCTGGATCACCTATTTTCATCTCTGATTCTGGGAAAATAAAGCCTGCAGCAGCAACAGCAGAAGGAGAATGAGCCTCATTCATCTTTCTTGAACCCTTTGGTTTCTACCTTTAATGTTTCAGGGAATCTGGAAGTTCAGCAAATCTGAGTCAAAAGCTTAACAGATACTGAACCTGAAGTGCATTAAGAGAAGAAACTCCCATCTTTATGGCATAGGAAAAAACAGAAAGATGAAGAAAAATAAACCCAACACCCAAAACAAGACATTCTAAGACTCATCCAAAAGCTTCATAGAAACAAAAGTTATTTGTGAGATGGTGGGGAGTCATCTATCACAGGTTAAAAGTTCAGGTGCAATCAGATAGCCAATGACATTCTCTGAAAAATACTTCATGTGAACACCTTTAATCCCAGAGTTAAGTATTTCTCAAGTCTTCAACCTGTCAATAGGACGGACAAGGAAAGAGGCGCACTATAAAGGGACAACATTTGACAGAACAGGGAAAGACGGGAACAAACAAAAAGATTTCAAAGCAGGTTCAGAACCAGACTTTGAAGGAAAAGTGCTTTCAAAAAAGAGCGCATTTTATGCTTAGAAAAAATACTCAGACAAGAATCTCTTTTACGACCATCTTAAAGAGTTGTCCCACCTAAAGAGAGAAGCCCAGATCGGGCAGAAGTGTCCTTTTACTGCCACTCTCACTAAGGTAACTTACCGAAATGTAAAATAAAATGAACTGCCCTTTGGCTTGCTCATGGTGAAATTGTTGAATGGTATCGCTTTTCCTACCATCAATGCAAAGCGCCAGGATGAGCGCTTTCAATGGCTAAAATGGAAAGATTATCTGCATGCATGCATGCTTTGGAGCAGCAGCAGCAGCATGTGTTGCTAGTAGAGTTTTAAATACGCTCATCTAATCTTATGGAATACCTGAGGTCCAAATCAGGTGAGAATGTACATTAAAATCCTTTCGTTTATTTTAAAAATCAGAAAAATCGTTTGTCAAGAAATGGCAAGTCAAAATAGAATCTGTTAAATTAAGTCAATGAGTTGACCTGAATTAAAAATGAAAGGAAAATGGAGGGGGGGAGGGGAGGAGAGGGAGGCCCAGAGGAGGCAGGGGGGAGTCGGGAACAAGGACCCCAAGCTGCTGGCCATTTCTGCCATGCCTCCTGGTTTCCTGATTTACCCTTAGTGCACGGAGGAAAGGGAGATAAGAATGAACCCTTCGTGCTATTTTCACAAGTACACTGGCATGGTGGTACATAGTGGTCACATAGCTTCTAAGGAACACAAAAGGAATCCAGTGATCTCTTCTTTCCTTAACCCATGAGGGCACATAGACTGGAGATCAGGGCCAATTATGTTGGCTGAGCCAAAGATACCTGTGTAGAAAAGAAAACCCCAAATGGTCCCCCTACCCGTCCTGGGGAACACGCACTCGTACATACACATCCACACTCACACACCCATTCACATCCACATGTGCACATCCACATCCACACACGCACAGGCACACACACATATGTGTATGTACACGCAACTCAACCCTCAAAAACGAAATAAAAATCAAGCCTTTCCCTCTCAAAGGAGAATAAGTCTTTGTGTGTGTGTGTGTGTGTGTGTATGTGTCTGTCTGTACAATGGTAAGCAGAGGCTATTTTGTTTTGGACTCCACATAAATTTTGTCTCCATCCCTAATGCCAAAGGAGTGCAGTGCTCGGGAGCTGTACTTCATTTCCTCTGGGCCAAAGGGAGCTTCGTGGTCAAAGTGGTAGAGAAGCATGTTGCTTGTTGGTAATTGTACTAGAGTTTTTAATTGTTTCTTTAGTTCTGCTACTGTTTGGTCCAGACGAATACTCATTTCCTCCACCTGATCTTTAAAATGGACTTCCACCCTTACACTGCTCTGGGGTCTTAGGTCCACTTCAGCCAGCGGTTCCAGCTTCCCATATTTTGTAATCAGTTCATGATACCTAAAAGAAAAGACATAAAGAGTTTAAACTAGTACCATGTTACCTAAGGAATCCTTTGCATCAGCTGGTGTATAAGAGTCCTGTAGTCAAAACCTTCCTTACTCAAAGTACCTGATTCCAAGCTTGTATCTTATACTAAGACTTCTTAAAGGTACTAAGCATGCAGGGGTGATTTTTCCTCAACAGTTGTGCTCATTCAAATGACAGAAACAGTGTTGAGATTGGAAGGGTCCTTTAGCCTCTCAATTTACAGATGAGGAAACTGAGGCTCAAGAAGTTTGAGTCACCTGCCTAAGTAAGTAGTAAGTAAGTCACCTGCCTAAGTAACTGCCATAGTTAAGTTTAGAGATTCCCAGCTCAGACCTTTTTCTAGGGCATATCGGGTATTATTTCTCATCTACTCATGTGCAGGTAAGGCAAGCCAGTCTCTTTTTTTGTGGGCGAGTTTCTGCCTATGGGCTATAACAAATGTTCCTTCTTTGTTATATATTTTTAGCAAAGGAAAAAAAAAGTTGTGCCTCAATTTACACAATAGATGTGTTCCAAGAAAAGCTGTACATAAAAAATCATATTCATTTTATTAATCATTGAAGCAAGGAATAAGCATTCACTAAGTACCTGTTATATGTCAGGCACTGTGGCAGGCTTAGGAGATACAAAAACAAAAATAGCTCTGATGCAGCTTAAATTCTAACAGGAAAGTAACATGAAGAGATACAAGAATGTAACATATAAAGAATTAAGGTAATTTCAGGGTGGAGGTAGGTGCTAGTAATTGGGGAGGGGGAAGGAAGAAACAGGAATGGCCTCACGGAGGAGGTAATGTCTGAGGTGAGTTTTGAAGGAGGGTAGGGTAATCTAAGAGGGAGAAGTGAGGAAGGAGGAAGGAAGAAGGAGTTCATTCCAGAAATGAGGGACAGCAAACAGGCCAATTAAATACATGAAAGGCAACAATGTATATACTAAGTCTTCTGGAAAGGTAGGCTGGATCCATACTGTGAAAGGCTTTAAATCCAAGAGCCAAACCTGTTTTAAGAGGCAACATGATACATCAAAAAGGCCTGGCTGTGAAGAGACCTTGGTTCAAATTGAGCTCCAGAACTCATTAGCTGTGTGAATGTACACAAGGAGCTTAGCCTCTCAAGTTTTAGTGTCCTCATACCTAAAAGGGATTAATAGTACTCTACTGCCTGCCTAAACGGGTTCTTGTGAGCAAAGTGTTACAATAAACATTAAAGTGTTACATAAACACTTAATGAACAATTATTATTTTAGAGGGAACTTACAAATAGCAAAAACATTTTGTGACAATTACTCTTATTTATTCTGCAAATTAAAAATTTTCCATGCTAGATTCTCTTGAAGAAGGACATACCTTTACATAAATGAAACCAAAATCTTCTGGTATATTCAGAAATAGAAACAGAAAACTTTAGAATCAATCTCTTAGCTTTTTAGTTCAAATATTTGGTTTTCAATGAAGCTCAATTCAAATGGGAATTACATTTATCTCCAAAATCAAATATTTTATCAATAGTCCCAATATCTAGGATAGGGTAACACAATTCTGTCCTCTAAAGTAATACTTTGAAACTTGTCATCTAAATGCTAATTTGACCTCTCTCATTAACTTTGTCACCTAACCATGGGCAATCCAGTCAACTTCTCTGCACCTCTAATGCCTGACCTCTGAAATGGAGGATGATGTCACAAGTGGAGTTCAGAGGATAATGCTGAGAAAGAACTACTAAAAATAGCCTTTTGGGTCAACATCAGGTACTAGTATTATTTAGCATTGGCTGTATATAATTCTGAAGAATTGTGGTCTAAGAGTTGTCTGCCCTTTTCCACTGTGGACCTCTCGCAGTAAATGACTACTGAGTGGCAAACAAATGTAGCATGATCAAAAAAGGCATGGAGACTGGTTAAATGACTGGTGGAGAACTCTTGCCAGGGGCAGATGGGCTGTTAGGCTTCTCTTTAAATTTAATAAATAAATTAATTAATTAAAGACACTGGGGGGGGGTGGAGCTTATGTCAGTTCTGCTAGTTGTTTTCATCACTAGCGGGTGAAATATGTGGACTTACCCCAAAGGGGGATATGAAGAGTTAAGCTATGCCCAGGAGAAATTGTGTCCTCTCATTTTCCTTGGGCACAGCAGTCAGCATTACAGAAATCTTCCTTTCCTTGGCTTATCGGACTTCACAATCTCAACACTCACAGCATCTCGGGTTGAAAGAGACCACAAAGTAATCTAACCTAACTCCTATCTGAGCAGTACATACAGTATAAAGGCCTTCCCCGTATGTATCAGAGATCTGACTACCTCTCTACCAATGGATTTCCTTAGGCCTTTTCAGTGTGTGGGTGTAGAATGAAGCTTTGGCGTAGTACTTGAAAATGTTACCAACCCTTTTCATACATTTTAATCTGAAGATGAATCTTGGATGAAACATAAAATCAAAAGGCAGACACACACAGAAACCAAAGGTTAACTCAGTCATCAAATGTTAGAGCTGGAATGAACCTTACAGATCATAGGTCTAGGGCTATAAGGGAGCTCTGAGGCCATCTTAGAGTAACTCCCTCATTATATAAATGAGGAAACTGAGATTCAGGGGGGTTGTGACTTGCCCTAAACCACAGTTAGAAAGAGCATCAGAGGTAGGATTTGAATCCAGGTCTTTTAGAAACAGAGCTTTGCCCACTTCTATCATCTAGTTCAATCCCACATTTTACCAATAAGGTAACAGAAGACCAAAGAGATGGGACTAGAAAGGAGTCTTTCGAGGTCCTTCCCATTGTACCATAGCTGCCTCTTTCTGATCTATAATTTATTTTTATTTATTTGTTTGTTTGTTTATTTATTTATTTATTGCAGGGCAATGAGGGTTAAGTGACTTGCCCAGTATCACACAGCTAGTGTCGTGTCTGAGGTGGATTTGAACTCAGGTCCTCCTGAATCCAGGGCCAGTGCTCTATCCACTGTACCACCTAGCTGCCCCCTCTGATCTCTTTTTTTTTTTTTTTGGTGGGGCAACAGGGATTAAGTGACTTGCCCAGGGTCACACAACTAGTAAGTGTCAAGTGTCCGAGGCCGGATCTGAACTCAGGTCTTCCTGAATCCAGGACTGGTGCTCTATCCACTGCGCCACCTAGCTGCCCCCTCTGATCTCTCTTTTTTTTTTTTCTGGTGGGGCAACAGGGATTAAGTGACTTGCCCCCTATCTAATTCTTAAGACAACCTGGGAAGTACTTTATTCTCTGGGCAATCTTCTTAGAACACCACAAGCACAGAACCGATGTCCACTTTAAATCACCTTCTGGGTTTTCAAGGCAAGTGATCATGACTTTCTTTTAGACGACTCATTGCCACTTCCATTCATACAATTCTCCATGACTGCAATACCCATGCTCTTATTTCTACCTATCTAAAGTTTATGCACACAAAAGGCCTGCTACATATACATGTGTGCTCTTAGAAGTCTTTCCTGACAACCCAAGCCTCTTTTCTCTTAAACTCCTATAAAACTTACTGTCCACATGTATCCCTAATGTGATACTTTTCTTCTTCCTTATCTTGTTTGTTATGTGTTCCATGTTCATATAGCCTTATCTTCCCAACTAGAATGAATACTCCTTGAGGGCAGAATTCTGTCTTACATTTTTTTTTTTTGTATCCCCAGACAGTGCTTAGCACATTACCTTGCATATAGCAGTTACTCAGTAAATATCTACCAGTGGATTGACTGAAAGGGATATTGATGTAAAGGCAGGGGTAGTCAGGGAAGGTTTCATGAAAAAAATTGAAGTTGGCTTTTAAAGGATGGATAGATTTTGGATAGGTAGAGAGGGAGAAAAGAGGGTAGGTCATTAGGAGCAAAAACACAGAGATCGAAATGGGCTTGATTTTTGCAGGACAATAAGGTCTGTGGTTTTATTATAAAAGAAGGTACATGTTGTAGAAAAAGGCTGAATAGGCAGAGTGGTCCAGATTATATCGAGCCTCCAAAACCAGGCCAAGATACTTAGAGGTTGAAGGGGTAGAAAATAGAGACTTTTTAATAGAGGAGTGACATAAAATGTTAAAAACTTAGTCTGGCAGCAATAAGAATTAATGTGTTTAGGGGGGGGGGTGGAAGGGGGGGGGGACTAGAAGGGTTGGGAGAGAATAGGTAGGACCAGAGTTAGGAATTCACAGAAGATGCTGCTGCAATAAATAATCCAGAAATAAAGTGATCAGTGTCAGGACTATTGTGCTGAAGTGCAAAGAAAGGGACAGATATGAAAGATATCTGAAAGATAAATCAACAGGACTTGGTGATTGACTAAAAGAAGTTAAAGTTGACTCCAGTTTCATCAAACTTGGATGATTAGAAACTGATGGTTCCACTGAAAGAAACAGGTAAACTATGAGGGATGTAGCAGGAAAGGTGTTAAGTTCTGTTTTGGACAATCTGAGACTGAAGTAATAGCCTGACATCCAAGTATAAAGTCAGAGCCTAGGAGTTAGGGTGTATGAATTTTATTTCTATTTTGGGCAGACTCCCATTGCACTTGGGCAAATTAGTCTCTTGGTGTCTCAGATTCTTTACTGAGTAAAATTTATAACACCACTCTCTACTTGAGAGGTAACATGGTGTAATGGACAAAAGACCAAACTAAAAGTCAAGAAGACATGGGTTTGAGTCCTGCCTCAAACATATATTGTCTGTGTGACCATGAGCAAGCCATTAACTTTCTCAGGCTCTGGGGCACTTCTCTGTGAGTAGAAGTTATAGATGAGTTGTTAAGCTGCAACAATGGAGGGGGTTTTTACATTGGAGTTCACCATACTAAGAAAATCACAGGTTCCTATCAAAAGACTATGTAATAAGCTCAAGAGAAGTCCTCGAAGACTAAGAATTAGTCCAAAAACAAGTAAGCAAATCAACAAGTATTTATTAAGTGCCAACTATGTGCCAGATACTATGTTTGGCCCTGGGGACAAAAGAACACAGAATGAAGCAATCCCTACTTACAAGTTATATAAATCAGCACAAACCTACAGGCCCAGGATCTGTAATAAATTTAATGAATAATCATCCTGAGAAAGCCATCATTTTAAGAAAAGTTGAGGATGTATCTTCTAGCATTAATGTCTCTTTAGGCTTCTGATGGTTAGAATCATCAAATACTACTGACACCCAAAATTGGACAAAGAGCTTAGGAACAACAGTTTGTGGACTAATAAAGACTTTTTAAGAAATACAAGAGTTTTTCCCTCTTTTTTTCAAGATTGCTCTTAGGAATACCTAGATCTTTAGATAAAAGGCCATAAAATATTCCTTGTGGGGCTAAATATCTGATTCTTTCTCCCCTCCCATTAAAGAGGGCAGAGGATGTGCTATTGGTCAGATGAGCAGTAAAGCAATGCATTTAAAAATTTTCAAGTTAAAAAGTTCAGACAAAAGATAATTACCCCAAGATCATGATTCTGGAGGGTTGGTCCTCTTGGAGATTTCCTCACCAGCACATACAGACATATGTATACATCTCCGATCAAGAGAGGGGAGGTAGCACATTTTTTTGCTAGGCTGGGAAAGTGGCAAGAAGTCAAAACAAGGCACGAGGTAATTGAAATGACAAAGACCCTAAGCTTCGGGGAAGAGCTAACATTTCAGAAGCTCTCCACTGTACACTTTGGAGAATGCCCCCTTTGTTTCTCATCCACCTCACAGCTTACTGTGAGCAGTGCTGTGTGACTGCCCCTGTCCAGGGATAACGGAGCTGGCCATGTGGAGAAGCCCAGGAGACTCGTGTCAAATGGAGGAATGTCCCTGTAACAACAGCAGGCTCTCTGTCTGTAAGGAGGAGGAGGCAAGGGCAGAGTGCACTAGGGTTTCTCTAACATCCCAGACAAAATGGGCCTTTATCAGGGAGGAGGGGCCAAAGAAAGGCCACTGCCCTACTCTCACAATAATACAGAGATACAATGAAGTCTATTTAGAAAACCATTCGCTTTGAGAAGAAAAATTCTTCATATTTTGCAAATAGTTTTACCACCAACAATTAAAATGAACATGTCTGAAAAACCATGACCTACTGTGATAGCAGGCCCAAAGATTTCCCAAGTCAGGATCTAAAGATTTCTTAACAGGGCACAAAGAAACCAAGGGTACAAGGGGAGTGTAGTGGCAAAGAAAAGCCTTAAAAGCAAGCTAGTCCTGGTACTTACATCCCTCACTGACAATGGTCCTCTCTCCTCCTCTGACTACCAATCAACTGTGTCCTATCTTTTTTGGTTATATTTATTCCTGCTGGGATACAAAATGGGGGAAATTGTTTAAAGGCTCCTTAAGTCAATAAATGTATTAGCCCATAAAACACACAATGCACGATACATTATTTCCCTAAAGGAAAGCACATTTTAATTGCATGAAAGAAGAGAGCTATTGCACACCTATTAAGTATTCAATCCAGTCTGTCAAAGGATAAGGAGAGATGAAAAATACAAAATAAGATAAAAAATGAGTCACCACAGGCAATGTGATGTAAGATGAGATATGGACAACTGAGTGAGGGGCATCGAAATAATAAACATTAAGACGATACTTAGACACATGCCAGAATCATTTTTCCTCAAAAGAAACTGCATACTCTTAGAAAGACCGAAAGCTCGATTCTGTCCTATCCAAAGGGAAAACCTCACAACTTGTTTTTTACTTCAAATTCTATGGTGTTTTGGTTTCTAAATTTTAAAAGTTCTATTTTTTTTATCTGGATCTGTGATTCATTTAGTAAACTTCTTTTAACTAATGTAGTTTTGCAAAGTATTTTCTAACTTCTAGTATTAGAAAACTGTATGGGATCTGGGAAGTAAAGGGACTTGCCCAGGTTCACGGCCAGTCTATCTCAGAAACCAGGCTTGAACCCAGGTCTGTCTGAATCTTTGCATTCCTTTCTGCAATACTGCTTTAGAAGACAGTCTATTCTCACTTATATTCCCACATTTACCAAAAGTTTACAAATGAATCTCAAATCTTACCTACCTATTGGGTTATCTTCCCTACCTACAGCATCAAGAAAAGAGACTGCATTCCTCTTTTTAAAGCTCTTACACCAGGTAGACTGGTCAGGTAATGAGAATAAGGAATGACTGATGTACAACCCAAGATGTCTAGAGGAAATCCCCTCAGCAGAGAATTTATGGGATGACATGGACAAGAGCTGCATAGGATAAGAAGTTGTGGGTGAATTGTGATCTACACCTCTGGAGGGAGCAAGTATCAGTCTTAAGAACAGTTCTGAACCAATTTATTGCAATTAACTGAAAAAACATACTGGTAGACGGTGGACCTTATTATGGTAGCCATTAACTTTTACTTAAGATTAGCTGTAGGAAAATACAGGATAAAAAAGTTTAGAAATAGAAGGTAATAAAAGAATTAAACAAGTTCCCATATTTCAATATCTCTCAAATCATGTAATAGCATGTGCTACAGGCAGATCACAAAGAGTCCTGAAAGACATCAAGATAGTATCTGGCACATGAGCTTCCTCAGAGCTTTCTTGCAAGAGCAAAGCCCCTGGACAGCTTCTATGAACCGCGAGGGAAGGGAAGTCTAAGCCAGGAAGACGCCCTTTCTGCTGCCTCCCAGACCTACAACTCCTTATCAGATTGTGTCAGCAGACTTCAGAAATGTTTCTAACATGAATGTCAGTTCTGTTAGGGTCAAGACTGTCAGCCTTTGAAACTCAGAGCCCAAAGTTAACATTTCCTGAAAGGGCTCTTAATGAAAATGAGTCAGGAACTGAAATATGACCAAAGGGAACACCTTTCCAGCCACCTGCAGCACAAACCCAACATATTCTGAAACAACATTAACAGTTCTTCGGACTGGAAAAAACTGACTTTAATGGCTACACCCGTCTCTAAGAGACAGTGCACAGCTGAATGCACTTAAATAAAGAGCCCATTGATTGGGAAGGTGGATTCCACAGTGTTGAAAGGCCAAGAAACAGGGGATAGAGATTTCTCATCCTCTGTTGCCTTACACAGTAAACAGACAACACAAAACAGATGGCAGATTGCTTAGTTATCCTGAAACTATGAGTGTAAGCTCATTATTACCAGAGTTGGCTATGTTACAAAGAATGAACTTCCAACTCTCTCTACCAGTAAAGAGTAGGAAAAAAGATTAACTGATCACCTGTATGAAGTTACAAAAAGTCCCTGTTGGTTCATTTTCCCCTCATCCCATTAAACATTCATGCTGCTCCTCATATGAATTCAAAGGTTGCAGGTAACTAGAACCTACATGTCTTTCTGGGACAGGAAAATAGCACATGAAAATCTTTGGATCACCCGAAATTCATATGCTTCTAAATAACTCTAAATTTGAAAACAGATGTCATCTAGCTTGTTCATAAAGAAATTTTTCTATCATAAAGGACATTCAAATGATCCAAAAACATATATATACCTTCAAGATAACAAGGAATAAAATGCTTGACTTAAGAGTCAAGAAAACCTGAGTTCAAATCTTGTCTCTGATGCTTAAGACCACAAACAAGTTACTTACCCTCTGTGAACCTATTTCTTCATCTGTAAAATGGGGATAACAGAATCTTTAGTACCTACCTCATAAGGTTGTTGGGAGGCTTAATGCAAACTTTAAAGTGCTATATGATATCAGTTATTGGTTTTTTTTTACAAGTAAAAAAGTTATGCCTTAGATGGGAAAAACCATTCTGTGTTTTACACAAGGTCAGAAGAATGAACAGAGATAAATAGCTCAGTCAACCAAACAGCAAGAGAGAGGTAGAAGCATCATTCTTTAACCCAAATAAGAGTTAGTTGAGAAGATAAATTTTATGGCTAAGAGAAAAAGATCACAGGATAATAAACTTAGAGCTGGAAGGGACCTTATCTTCCTCATGCTACAGATGAGGAAACTGACACCCAGAGAGACCATGACTCAAAGTTATGCTGGTAGTGAGGTGACAAAACTAGGATTTGAAACCAGGCTAACATAACTCCAAATTCAGCACTTTCTCCACAATGTTGCCTTACAACCAACAGGCTTAAGGTATTAACAATCAAATGTTATTCTTGCATATATATTTTCTTACTGAGACACAATTTCACCACATACTAACTGCTCACTCTGATATTTATGATTCTCCTACTCAACAATACTTTTGTTTCAGAGAGGAAATGAGTACGGAATTGGTAAAAGAGACTCATGAATAACAAGGCAAGTAATGATACCATGTTATCACATCTCTCTTTCTAATACTTAACCAGTACATTTTAAGGCAACTTATACTTTTCTATTCTTTTACTCAGTACTTTTTGTTGTTGTTGTTTGTCTTTCATTCTCAAAGAGGACCATGACATCAGGGGTGATGTCATGACTTGCACTGAATTGGATTTAAGTGAGGGAGGGCTGTGTAAGGTCACCAACCTCACTCTCTCCTCCAGAATCATCTGGGTCCAGTGGCAAGATATACAACGTGAGATGGCCCTGGATGTCTGAGGCAATCAGGGGTTAAATGATTTGCCCAGGATCACATAGCTAGTAAGTGTCTGAGGTGAGATTTGAACTCAGGTCCTCCTGACTCCAGGGCTAGTGCACTGTCTAGCTGCCCCCTCATTTTTTTTACTATCAAAATGAAAGGGCCAATTTGCCTACCACTTAAGTGAAACTATAGCTAGTTTCAATATGGCTAAAATATTCTATAATGAAAGGTTTATCATATAACAGATGTTACATTGTTAGCCCACTTTTGTGGGGAATGATTTTTTATTATCCCACTAACAGACAGTCCCCATCTACCCTGTGATTCAGTGACACTGGCCACTTAGTTGTTTCTTCAACAAGATACTTCATCTCTCAGCTCTGGGCATTTTATCTGGCTATTCCTGCCTTCCCCGCCCCCCAATGCTCTCCTTCCTCATCTCTGCCTTCTGTTTTCCTTTAAGTTTCAGCTAAAATCCTACCTTCTACAGGGAGCCTTTCCTGATCCCTTTTATTTTGGGGGCCTTGCCTCTTTTGTTTATCTACAATTTATCCTGTACTTATCTTCTTTGCATATAGTGTTCATTAGACTGTAATCTCCTGGAGGGCAGGAGCTATGTCTTGTCTTCTTTATATGCTCAGTGCTTAGCACAGTGCTTGGTACATAAGAAGTGCTTAATAAATGCTTGCTGACACCTGTGTATTGACTGGCATTTTCAAAGCCAGAATCCTGCCATCTCCCATGAAAATACCATAGGGTCATGCCAAAAGATACAATGATAATTACTTCCCTGAAAACTTATATGTTTCTTGTAAGTCAAGCTCCAGAAACAAAAATAAAATCTAATTTTTAAAGGTTTATTTAAGCTATACACTATTCAAAACTTTCAGGCTCTCAGGCTTCAGAATAATTTCAAAGGAACCTCAAAATTTCTTGATAACAGCTCTTTAGAAACAAAAAATTGTTAATTATTCTCCCCTGGCCTTCTTTGAAAGCCCAAAAATGTCAATTCTAACAATTCCTCAGAGACCTATTTTCCATCCCCCTTAGTAATCTTCATTGCTCCTCTCTCAGCTCTCTTCATATTTTACACCTCCCTCATGCTGGTGAAGCCTAGAATATTTCTGAAGAGTCTATAATATGAAATGACAAGTTAACTTGTAGAGTATGTCTAAAAACAAATGACCTACTGAAGAAGATCAAAAAGAATCAGTGGCATGGATCTGGGAATGAGAAATACATTAGTGGCCAGATATAAATATGTGTACGTGGCCACTCACGGCTATAAAGCACTCTCCTCTCAACAACCTTGTGAGGTAGGTAGGGAAGAATTATTATCCCTGTTCTATAGACAAAAGACTTGTGGCTTGCCAGGGGTCACAAAGCTAGTTAAGTCAGGATTGGGATGCGGACCCAGGTTTCCTGACTTCAAGTCCAGCTCTCTTTATCATGCTTCTTCTCAAACACGATAAAGATGAGCAAGTGTACTGTCCTAGAGTTGAGGAAGAAGGCTAGATTCTATGCTCATGGTCTTTCTGTTTCTCATATCTCTAGCTCTTATGTCTCTCTCTTGAAGTCTCTCTGTCCAATGTGCAGGTGGCCTTCAAAAATTTTCAAATCTTCTCATCTCTGAACTTGAGACAATACCAACAACTGAAGAGAAAGACAGTCACAAAGGCATAACTGGGCTCTGAATAAGCTAAATTCTCTAAGCTGTCTAAGTTACTGAAGTTGTTGATCTAAAACACAAGTGTTGTTTAATCAAATCACTTTCTAAACAGTCATGATTAACTGTTCAGCAATTTTTACCTGAATGGTACTTCCTCCTGGGGGACATCCACATAATAACGAATGAAAAACCGCTCAGAGTCTTCTCGCTCTCCATCAGTAACAACACTGCCATTAAGTTTGGAAACTGACGGCAATCTGTAAGTTAAAGCCAAAATAAAGACCCTTTGAAAAACTCAAAGTACTAATTCAGCCTGACAAACAGAAGATGCACTGGTTTAGGATTAAGACTTAACATCTCCAAAGTAAAGTAAATCCTGAGTCATCCTAATGAGAGTGACTCTGACATGAAATAAAGATATTAGGAAGTGGTAAACAATGGGAGAGGAAAAGGAAAGCAGGTCAGGTGTTCTGAAGCTGACTTTCTAGTCATGGGAACCCCTCTGTAGTCATGTCTTAACTTCAGTGGAAATGGTTATGGAGAGGAATACTTACAAGCTAGAGCTCAGACATTAGAAAATAATAATGCTTGCAAAAGAACTATGTAAATCACATGGCCGATAGAGAAGAGTTCCTTTGAAAGTACACAAAGACTTATTCCTTTAATATTATATGCCTGTGGGGGCGGCTAGATGGCGCAGTGGATAAAGCACCAGCCCTGGATTCAGGAGTTCCTGAGTTCAAATCCGGCCTCAGACACTTGATACTTACTGGCTGTGTGACCCTGGGCAAGTCACTTAACCCCCATTGCCCCGCAAAAAAAAAAAAATATATATATATATATTATATGCCTGTTAACCTACTTCAAAGTGGGAAAGTGGTTGAGTTATTTTAGTTCAGATCGATTCTCTATTAAATAAGTTGTTCCTTTTAGGACATACACTGCATTTAAAGCCTCCCAAAACCACTTATTATGTGTTTTACAGAGTGTTAAAGAAATTGAAGCCACTGTTTTCTCCATGAGTCTTCTAGAAACTTTTGTCTTCAGCTAAGGAAAGATACTATATGATGATGAGTTACTTTAGGGCCTGTCAGAGGGAGGGGATGCAGAGGAAACTTAGGAAGAGAAAGCTGGGAATGGTAGGCATTTCTAAGCCAATTTGTGATTTAAGCAAAAAATTAAGAAAGAAAAAAAAAAAGAAGCAAAAAATCTATTTATAGTATATTCCAAATGACCATTTACACTGGCATGAAAAATATATTTGATTTAAACAGAAGAGAATTCTCAATACCTTCTACTTTCCTGTATACCCTAAAATAGTATTCCAAATATTCCAATTATTGAAAGGTAAAACAATAACAATTAGGACAATAATAATAACATTTACGTAGTGCTATATCACAGGCACTGTGCATATACTTCACAATTCTTCTCTCATTTGATCCTCACAGTATCCCTGGGAGGTAGAGGTGTTGTTTTTGACCCGATTTTACATTTGAGAAACTGAGGCAAACAGAGGCGAAGTGACTTGCCCAAGGCCATAGAGCCAGTAAGTGTTTGAGGCTGGATTTGAATTCAGGTCTCCTGACCAGTGGCTCTACTAACTGTGCCACCTACATGCTCCCTCCCCCTCAAGATCATACATTCTCTGATTCTGTGGCTCTTATCAGGCTGACAATTTTAGTGTTTTCTTCCCAACTATTTCTCCCTTCATTCAAAATCCCAGTGTTCCAGGAGGAACTTCTTCCAGAAGTGGCTACTGACATAAGTACTTCTGCAGGGATACTCATTAATATGTTTCTTCCCATCACTATGCCCAAACAGTAGCCTTGTGTCTTAAGGAAAGCCCACAGTCACACTCACATGACAGAAGAGAAAAATAAACAAAAACAGACCTGGCTATTACCAATTTCCTGCGCTCTTCAGTGGTATATGGCTGCAGAAGAGGTATCCCTAGCAATCTTACTTCTTCAAGTTTGGGGAATGAATTTAATTTGTCAATGTCTTCCCAGGAATGCAGACCTGCTTTGAGAAAAACTTTCTTTAATTAAAAACATAAAAGCATACAATGAATTTACAAAATTAAAAGAAAAGGCAAAAAGTGGATTAAATTAATTAAAATTATTAATATAATTAAAAAATGGAAACACAGGCCTGTACACTACCTATAGAGCCTGAAATCTCTTTAACCAAGTGTGAAAAGCCAGCATGATATAATGGAAAGAGCCTTGCACTTGGGGTCAGGAGACCTGAGTTTGAATCCTGACTCACACACTTGTGAGCCTGGTGATCAGAGACAACTCACATCACTGCTCAGAGCTTCTGTTTCCTGGTATAATTGATGATCTCACACACACACACACACACACACACACACACACACACACACACACACACAAAATCTATTACCTCTTTCACTGGTGCTGTGGGAAAAGTACTTTGCAAACCTTCAAGTGTTGCAGAAATATGAGCTATCCTGAGGCAATAAATGCAGTAATTATGCACAATATTTGCCTCCTTATATTCTCCTAATAGCAGTTACACTTTGATCCACAACCTGGCAGAAGGGGGGGGGGGGCAGTTTCATTCTACAATGTTCATTCACCCAATGAGTCTTCATTGATGTGGCATCTAAGCCACATAAGCAGTTTGGAGGAGAGACATTTCTCCACTATACTCTGGAGCAAGCATCACTGACTCTTTTCACCTACAGAGCCAAATAGAGGATACAATTTTTGAAAACTGTTGAGTCATACTCAATTTTTCACTTAGCTCTAGGTGATGAATTCTGAAACATGGGGAGATCAATGCAGCCAAAACTGATTATTTTTCTTGTTTATCGGAAAGATAATAATTTGGATCATTTAAGTCCTTATTTGCCAGATATACCATCATCCACACTAGAATTTTATTGCTGCTATTGTGGTGGGAAGGATAAGAAAATCAAAGTGTTTCAATAAACACCATGAAACCTTGACCTCTGGGGACAGAAGATGTGTGGTATTTTCAAAATAAATGCTCTAACAGATATAAATTGAAATCCCTAAGCATGCTGCAGTGAGTTAAGAATAGACTTTTCACTCCCAAGATGAAATCCCGCTTTTGTTAGGTGCGAATATACCATACTGGTCAATATTTGGCTCCGGCCAGAAAAACATTCCTGTAATAATAACAGAGCCAGTCATGGGTCCGCGTGACAAAGACCTCAGTCCCTTCCTGCTTCTGACAACCTTCAGCAAGGTTAAAGGTAGGGAAGTGATTCGCTTCATAAATAAACCCAATCATAGCTGTCCTACTGGCTCCAGGACGGCCTGTGTATCTAGGAGGACGAAGAAAATGGTTAGATCAAGGGATGTATATTTGAAAAGTAATCGGCTTCTTTAAGGTGAAAAATATATATGTATGTATTTGACTAATCCTCTCAACCTCAAAACCTCTACAGGGATGTAAATTAAGCTCATAACCTGGCATGCAGTAAGGCTTTTTTGATGTACCGATCAATTTTGCTAATTTTTTTCTTTTTCCTCTTTTAAAAAATTTACTGATTTTAAGGAATAGCTCTCTGAGAGGGGAGGGGGCAGTGAATACAGGGGTAAATCTAGGCAATGTAAAATCAAGGTATCAACAGAAATCTATTTTTTAAAAAGAAAATAATTCAAGACGTATACCTGAAAATAATCATCTTCCCTACAGTAAAAAGTATATTTTCTAATTTCTCTGCTTCTCCAATAACCTCTATTGTCATTCAAATCAAGTCCATAACTTTCAGTTCTTTGTGAATGCTATTTTTAGTTTTGTAGTTATTTTAGTACATGAAGGACCTATAATTACATTTTTGTGGTACTCCTCCATGGATACAGATTGCAATTCCTCCTATCACTTAATGGATCGCTCCTTGTGAGTTGCTGTGATCAACAAAATCTTCACCCTGCAAACCAACCTGGTGATGCGCATCTCTGAATTTAGCTGGGCGGGCTGGTTCTTAGACAGGAGGCATACAATCTACCATCAGACACAGAATTAATGCCTTTATAGCTTGGTAAGATTTTCCAGATCTTACTTTCCACTGGTCGAGTCATTGGGAATCCATGGACACTTCTATACCACAATGAAGCATGAATGATGACTTTAGTGAAGGTTGTTTCAATAAATATGCTAAAAACTTTAACCTCATGAAGAGTAGGATTAAGGGGAAGCTAATTATATAGTAATGTATACTAGGAAGAAAAAACATAGGAATTAAAAGGGAGGCAGGAAAATTGGCAGTAGGTTTCTAAAACTCAAGTCCAAATAGGATTTTCTAGTTAATATCTCTTTATGCTCTAACTAATCTGTCTTTTGCTATCTGCTTCATTTATTCATTTCCCCATTTTCATAGTTTCTTCAATGAACTGTGATTTTATCAGTGGGGGTCCTCTCACTACTGATGCAGTTAAGAAGCCCTCTACAGGTTCACAGATGACTCCCCCCTTTTTTTTTGGGCAGGGCAATGAGGGTTAAGTGACTTGCCCAGGGTCATAGAGCTAGTGTCAAGTGTCTGAGGCTGGATTTGAACTCAGGTCCTCCTGGATCCAGGGCTGGTGCTTTATCTACTGTATCACCTAGCTTCCCCCTTCAGATGGCCTTTGAAAAGTAATTGTGAGACACCTGACACTTGCTAGCTGTGTGACAAGTCACTTAACCCTCACCGCCTCGCCCTCCACCCCAAAAAAGAAGTAATTGTGGCTGAAAAATTCATCACATTGTGGCTGCCTAGTGGTGAGCCTCCCTGCACGTAGGGTTTGTTCACAGACAAATGACTTGGATTTAATTTTTCCATCCTAGTAGGATCTGTTGAGTTTTCTAGAATCTTGGGTCCCCTAGATGCCACAATGAGGCATTAGAATTCTGGTGGAGAATCTTCATAGCATGATCACTTTAAATATAAAAATGTAAATTAATATCTACATGTTGTTATACCTCTCAATATTTATATAATACCAAAGCTCTTCTGGAAAAGAATGCATTAAATTTAAGTGCATTAGTTTGTCATCAGGGGATGAGTCATCAAGCTGAAAATTAATACCAAAAGAAAAGACAAATAGAACCAAAAGACATCTACTTTCTTTTTCATTCATGCACAAGCTCAGATCAGTTTGCATGTGGAATGAGATGAATTTTGTGACTTCAATCCCCACCTGACTTATGAAGGCTGATGGAACGCAGATTGGGAAACAACCTTGCCAAGGAATCATTGGGTTCCTCAATGGCATTCAGGTGATTGTTGGCCAGGATGAGGGTATCCAGTGAAGGAAACATAACTCCTAACTTTCGAATTTCAGTCCAGTCCTGAAGGTTATTATCTGTGATATGGAGTAGCTTAAGAGATTGACAGCAAATAGAAGAACAAGACACTGTTTCATAGTCATTAAGGCACAGGAAGAGCTCCTCCAACCTGCATAGAAAGAAGCAAAGATGTTCTCATTTCACATTTTATTTTTTAAATTTTATTTTTTTTTTATTATTAAAACATTTGATTCTCATTTCACATTTTTTAAAAAAGTCTAATAGGGGCAGCTAGATGGCGCAGTGGATAGAGCACCGACCCTGGAGTCAGGAGTACCTGAGTTCAAATCTGACCTCAGACACTTAACACTTACTAGCTGTGTGACCCTGGGCAAGTCACTTAACCCCAATTGTCTCACTAAAAAAAAAAAAAAAAGTCTAATAAACCACATATAGATAAGATAGGGTATATACTTTTCCATTTACTTTTTTTGGGGGGGGGGGGCAGGGCAATGGGGGTTAAGTGACTTGCCCAGGGTAACACAGCCAGTAAGTGTCAAGTGTCTGAGGCCGGATTTGAACTCAGATCCTCCTGAATCCAGGGCAGGTGCTTTATCCACTGAGCCACCTAGCTGCCCCTCCATTTGCTTTTTAAATCAAGTATTGATTATTTATTCCAAGCAAGGAACCTTGTTAAGAATTATGCAAGTTACAAAATGTCTAAGACAAGGTCTCTCTACACTAAGATCTTATAATCTATTTGAAAGGGAAAACCAAACTCATGTGAAACACATCCAAATAATACAAGACAACATAAAATTCAAAAGTAAATTGTATAATGTAAACTGTTAGTGCAATAGCAGTTGAGAAGTATGATATTAGTGTAGACAATAGTAGTCAAAGGCAGATTCAGGAAGGTGAGTCATGAGCTGTCCCCTTGAAGAACAGACAGGATTTGGAGAGGGAATGGCAAGGAAGGAGAGAGGCTATTATCTGGAAAGTATGAGCAAAATCAAAGATGATTGTTGTAAAGCATAATGCATGCAAAGGGTGGAGAAAACCAAACAAATTAAAATGGAGAGTAGGAAAAAAAAATTAGGTGGGTGGGTGAGGTCATGGCTGGAGGGATATTACAGGGACTTGACAATTTTGATGTGTTTTTTTTTAATTTTGATATGTTTAAACAAATAAAACACCAGTTTCAAAAACGTTAAAAAATACTGAGTCTGAACAGCTAGACACCCAAATTTTTCATGTACTGTTCACTAACTAGCCAAGTTTTGATAAATAGCACCAAGAAGTTCATCTTTTTTTTTTTACATAAGTTCATCTTTGAATTGTTCAAAGTATCACTTGCATTAGAAATAGCAAAAAGATTTGCATCACATCAGATAAACCTTAACACACCTTAAAGGAGCTATGATTCCTTCTTGATCCACACCTGCCCCTGTCCTCACCACCCAACCCCAACTCTGCAAGAAAAATGTAGTGGGGTATTGGTGATCCAGTAGTGAGAAAATACCCTCTTAAAAGTCTTTGTAAATTCCATCCAAATGATAACATCTCTGATGTCCTGGCACTACGAAATACCACACAGAATTCCAAGGGAAGTAGTGCTGGATCATCTAACCCCTACCAACCAATCTTAGAAGTTCATTATTTTAATTTCGTTCTCCACTCAAACTGCAGTAATGGTTTTGTGGAAAGCAGGAGAGCAACAAGCACTAACAGAGATGACAAGAGGTAACCCCCTTCCCCCTGTCCCCACCTCCCTCTCCTCTATGCCATGGGCTCTTGGCTTACTCTGGTAATTCCTGCAGTAGCATATGGACTGTTTCCCAAGAAGCTTTGCTGTTGTTGAGGACGAGTTTTCTAACCCCAGAAAAGGACCCGGCACATGTTCTCTCTAAAACTGACAAATTCAGAGGGTTGGAACTCAGGTTTAGAAACTCCAAGTGAGGAACATTTGACACAATTTTACTGACCTAGGGAGAAAAAAGGGAGAAGCATATCAGATTGTAATCAAACCTTTAAAAGAGCATAAATACTTAAGTCAGCTTCTAGGAATATATCATCAAGCAAGGGCTATTTGTCCCATTGAGGCTCATTTCACTCTGGTCCCTAACAGGATTTAAGCATAGTTGTGTTAAATTCCACAAAAAGGTGCTTATCTCTTCTTATGACAGAATAACAACCCATCAAAGAGAAGTGAGGACAATTATTTATTTTGCCTTTAGCAAAAAAAAATTTTCTCCTGTTTAATATATTTATCAACAAAAAGTAACATTATAATTTAGAACATCCATATAAGCTCCTACAGGGCAAGAAACAGGTATACATAATTTTCTCTATATACTTAAAAACAAAATATAAAATTTAAAATTTATTAAAGGCTTTTTTGTCAACCACTTTGTGAGATCACAACTGGCCGGCAGGTAAGCCAGGAATTTATAACTCGGTGTCACCTGGAGAGATTTTTTTAAAAAGGGAGGAGTCCCAAGGTGTCCCAAACACTAACTCATTTAAAAAAAAAAAAACTCAAACTGGACAGTGACATAGAAAGCATGCTCACCACTTTAGCTAGTTAACTTGGGAGGTAGGTTTTAAATGGCCAAAGCAATCACTTCAGTGAAGACAACTGCATAACAAGATGCTCAGGAAAGGGAAAGCATGAGAAATCCTGGCATTGCCAAAGTGTGATGGAGAGTTCTAAGAATCATGGTGTGTGCATGTCTAAACATACCCATGTCCTTAAACAGAGACAAACATCCACACATGTAAACACACCCCCAAACATCCACACACATACAACCACACACTTTCATAAATACAGTCACAAAGACATACACACCCATATACAACATGTACATACAGTATAGGATGCCAGAAATTAGGTCATATTCACTTCCCACTCAGATCCAAAGCATAATGAATATCCAGTTTTGGACTCCTTGGTGCAAGAACTGCGTACAACTTCAGAGTGTTTAGGGAAGATCAACAAGATATTTAAGTGATGCAGGGGACTCTCATCAGGAAAGTACAAATAAATTGAGATTTTTGAAATTAGAGAAAAGAAAACTAAGGAGATTTCAATGTGACACTACTACCAAAGCATCAATGATGAATGTGGGAATTTAAGTTGTTTTATCTATGAGGGCAAAACTGCACTGTCCATGTGTATCTTGCAGTCCCCATTTTGATGTACAGCATGCATTTGTGGAAAAGGTGCTTCGGTATATGGTATAAAACTCAGCAAAGCTAGCTAACTGGTCCACAGACAAATCAAAACTATGCTTTTAGCTTCATTAGCCCCAAGCTTTAATCAAATGAGTAATAATGGTCTTCAAGAATATGAAGGATTTTCGGGGCAGCTAGGTGGCGCAGTGGATAGAGCACCGGCCCTGGAGTTAGGAGTACCTGAGTTCAAATCTGGCCTCAGACACTTGACACTTACTAGCTGTGTGACCCTGGGCAAGTCACTTAACCCCCATTGCCTCACTAAAAAAAAAAAAAGGAATATGAAGGACTTTCAAAGAGAAAGTAGTCATCAGTTGTACTCTCTCCCTGCTGTGGAAAGTAGAGGAAATGGGATTAAACTACATGCTAATTGTTAGCTATGGTAAAACATCAATTAATAAGAATTAAATTAATAATAGCTCTCCTAATAAAATATTTCCCTCCATTCTATTTTTATAAGAAATGCAAATGATTAAGAAGTTTGATTGCATAAGGAGGAGTTTGCTTTCTGAAGAGCAACTTTTAGGTAGTATCCTGAGGGCAGACAAATTTAGTCTCAACCTTCCATTATACTATATTGCTGAAGTATAATGAGAATGAAGTACTGTAACACACTCAAATCATATTAAACTGAGTTTACTAAACTCTACTGATAGTAATGTTATCCTGGAAAATACTACATTCTAATTACTATATATTATACACTAATGTATTTTGAAAACCTGTCAACAAGTTGAAGCAAAAAGGGTTTTCTGATTAAATTTTCAGTAAACAAGAAATTTCAGGATATGCTATTTTCCCCTGAGCATACTGATTAATTTGGGCTTGAAAGCATAAGAATTTCCTAATAGCCTGGGCATAGAATCATAGGACATCAGAGCTGAGGTAACTGGGGTTCTGAGAAGAAAAATGACATCCCAGAAGTCATAGCCCTAGTAACCAAAATCTGGCCTGGACCTTATAGCTTCTGACTCCAAGAATGGAGCTCTTTCCACCCTTTGACACAGTCCCCTCTCAGACAATGGAATAGAATAGGTACCTGGTACTTTACAATGCCTCCTTCTTTAGGATCTTAAAAATGGGATGGAGTCTCTTCTACCTGGTACTTAGATATGGTCACATATGGTGGCCAGGACATCTCTCAAGGCCCTCAACAATTCTATGGTTTAATAAGGGATCCTCCACTCTGGTTTCCACAAAGGGAGAAACTATAGTTTTAAGAAAAGTGTTAAGAAACATTTGTGAGATAGTATCTGTAACTTATACCAAGCTATTCACTATCCAGAGTGAGTGGTTAATTGCTCCCTCACCTCAACAGCCTGGTTTAATTTCTTTCATAAAATAGTTTTGATAAAGAGAAAACAAGGAGATACCTTGGGAAAGATCTGACAAAAATCTACTTGGCCACAACCTTTAGTTGAAGATTAAAGAATATACATTTCTTTAAGCTGTGGTGCCCAGTCTTTGGGGTTTTTCTTGTGTGTGTGTGTGTTGGGGGGGGGGGGCAGAAAAGAGGGAGAAGTCTTTCCAACTCCACAGGATTTCATAATTCCTCTCACTGCCATACTCTCTTGACCCTCAAGATGGTCAGTAGCTGACACTTAGCAACACTAAATGTGAAAGGTGATCATGCTTACTTAAATCTATCCCAGATTTATTACCCTGAAGTGAGGGCCCTATTTACTTAGTATAGTAAAATGACAAATTATTTTAAGACAAATTTGTTATATTGAATACTTTCTAAAATAAATGTATTACTGAATAGCTCTGGCTATAGATCTCTGGCATACAGAGATTTTTGACTACGAAAAAATCTGAACTGCAGTGATTTCAAACTGTAAACTAGTGGTCATCAACAGCCTGAAAATGGCTTCTATTAATCCTAGTCAACCGAAGTCATTGTTTTCTAGCTCTGTGTATTCCCCTTTCCATATCAGCCTATTTACTAAACTAGCGCATGTGCTATAGGTCAGGAAGTCTGGGCAAGTGATAGTAAGGGAATAAGGATGATAAATGAAGGGGAAAAAGAAGAGGACAAACAGGAAAATGGAAACTTTAAGGGAAGCAGCAACAAATATGTATTTGAAAACTGCCTAACAGAAGGAATAGATGCTAACTAGAAACTCTACTGGGACAAATATAGACTACACCATTAAACAGGCTTAGACGTAAACATAATACTGATTATAGGGTGCTCTTAGGCTTTATACAGGCTGGAACTTGGGGAAGGTCCAGCCTATATTTATAATAGGTGAAACTGCTATTTCACATTTTGATATGGCCTTCAGAAAATCTCAGTGCAGACCACACTACTTCAGTGGAATTATTAAATTATAAAATTTATTTAATTATAAAATTATAAATTATAAGCAAATTATTTCATATAACCTTTCATAGTTCTATTTTCAGCATGGTCATATATAGCTAGAGATCTTTGTCTCACGTTCCACATAAGAAGTCTTCATCATTAGGACTATTCTTATTACCTATCAACAGCTTTCACTAGTGCATGGCCAAAAAAAAAAAAATCTTAGGAATTTCTTATCCAATTAAAAAATATTAAGGAACAATAAAATCATAACAGTTGAAGAGACCAGAGGAACAAGCTGATAGGTCCTGTCTATTCATATTACAAAACTTAAAATATTCAGTCAATAAACATTTATTAAATATCCACTAAGTGCCAGACTGTGCTAAGTGCTGGGGATTCAAAGAAAAGCAAAAGCCAGTCCTCAAGGAGCTCACAATCTAATGGAGGAGGCAACATGCAAACAATTATGTATAAAGAAGGCATATCCAAAATAAATAGGAGATAACCAACAGAAGAAAAGCAGGGAACTGGGAAAGGTGGGATTTTAGCTGTACAGGAATACAATTGTCTAGCAGGCTTATTAGGAAGACAATAGAGGTGCAAGAAAACCATGAAGTTCACTGTTAAGTTATGAAGGATGGATGAACATTAAAGCAATAAAGACTTGTTTGTGGGCATATGCAGGGCCAGGCACATGATTCACTTGGTAGAAAATGTTATCCACATGGGTGAAAAATGAAAACGTGCTTCTCAAGTAGAGGCTATTTCTTAGCTCATTCAAACTGGCAGCAGGTCAGAGATTACATGCAAATGAGATAACAGATTTCAAAAAGTTTTGGGTGGAACTATAATAATGTAAGAATTTTAACAAAATGACATATTATAACACCAAAGGTCATAAGCTTAAATGAGACTGCACCATGTTGGTAAAGATAGGATAGAAGGGCAGGAAAAAATAAGGCAGAGTGATAGATTTTTTTTGAATCTCCTACAAAGCAAGGCTGACTTGGAATCTGAATAACACCAAATAACCTTCTCTATACCTCAGTTTCCTCATTTATAAAATAGAGGATTAAGCTAGATGATCTATAAGGTACATCTGAAAGCCTGTAGAGTGCTTTACCAGTTAATCCAATAAGCACTCTGGACAGTGAGTCCATCCCTGGTTCACAAAAGAGGAGACAGAAGCACAGAGGGATTGATTATGTGAACTGCTCAACAAAATAGGGCAAGTTAAAAGCTTAAGGATGAAAAAAAAGTGGTCCTAAACAATTGACTAAATGTCTACATTAAAAACGGAATACACATGGAGTTCATGTAGAAATAACCATACTTCTCCCTCATTCTTATAGGTGGCCCTTGTCAAGTGATGACAAAGATTATAATTTGCAAGGTGAGGAATGTGATCTATTATGTATTTAAAACCATGTTTAAAAGATGTTAGCTCATATCAATCATCTAAAAACACTTAGAAATACAATGAGAAATTGAAAAAGATTTGGAATTAACATCTTGAACAAAATGAATAAAATTCTTTTTAATAACCATAATTTCAGGATTCATCAATTTCTATGTCAATTTACTGAAGAAACAGCAGAGACTGAATGCAGGATAAGCTGTTTTCATTTCATTAACCTCTTAAACTCTGTGTATTGTATACTAAAAGAAAATACAATCATAATAACAAGGAAAATTCAAGAATCACCACAGCCAGATAGATGAAGTTTGAACATGTCTGAGTCACCGTGGTTATTTCTCCTGATGGATATAAAGTAATAAACACAAACGTCAAGTGAAAATCAGAATTCAAAAGAATTCAATAAAACAGACACCTTGACCTATTTTGAAGCCACCAAAGGAAATCTCACAAACGTTACTGTAAAGAATGATAATATGGTTCCAGCTGCATTTCACCAACGTGAAGCTATATAACTTTACCTCATGCCAGTCTTCAAGTTTATTGTCAGAAAGATCTAATTCAGACACATGGGCACAGAAGGCAGCAATTTCATTTTCATCTCCTGCACAGGTAATTCCACAGCTGTTCAACACCAGTACGCTTGGGAGGTTGAGCCGATCTGAATCACAGGGGGAAAAAAACACTTTTGAAGTCAACTTAACTCTTGTCTCCATGTACCCATCCCTGAGACCTCAAGAAATAAAAATCAGACTGCATGAAATTAACACAAGTACTGGAAGGTTCAAGAAGTAAACGGATAAAAAAGTGTTAGATTCCCAGAGGAATGAGCCAAGCCCAGAAGGAAATTACAAGTACAGATCGGAAGCAATCTAAGAAGCTATTTAGAAAGACCCTAAATTTTAAATTTACTACAATAAAGAAAAAACTCATGCCTAGTTCATATTAAGAGTCAAATATAGGCCAATTAATATCCAGATCATTATAGCTTCCTCACTAGCTTCAAACTTTTCTTTTATTGGGGGTGAGGGAGGAGTATGAAGAAGAGGAAAAGAATACACATTTATTGTTTCCACTACATGCCAGAAACATGCTAAGTGTTTTATAACCATTATCTCTTTTAATCAAGATATTATCCCCATTTTACAACTGAGGAAACTGAGGCAAACAGAAGTTAAGTATCTAGCTCAGAGTCAAATAGTTACAAAGAATCATATATTTTTCTCAACTATTCTCTTTCCCCTGCCCTTCATTTTTACCTTCTCCACTTCCTACCTATGGAGATTCTTCCACGCCTTTAATCCATCAGTTAAATCATCTTTCTTCTCAATTTAAAATGGAAGTCTATTCACGTTAAAAGGACCTACTTATACTCCTGCATATCTTCGGGCAGATTTGCAAAGTTCATCAGTCACTCATTACCCATCTTAAATCAACTAACTGCTCCTTCCCCATTTGGAGGCAGAAATGAGGGTATGTTGAAGCACTGTACTCCACAGGCATGGGATATAGAAAGAGGCTTTAGGTTATATAGGGCTGTCAGTTTAGTACTTTTTAATGACGAGAGAAAATACACACAATCAAGAATGTATTCACATGATTTCTGGAAAATCCCTAACTAAAAGATTCCACAGTTCTCTGTCATATGAGGGATCACAAAGGGTTAATTAAGATTGCTGTACCAGGACATAACATGCAATGTGTATAAACTCCTTCTCTGGAGGTAAGATAATGTTTTTTCCTACTTAATGCTAAGTTGGTTGAAATGCAGATTAACCATATTTCTAATTATTTATAGCCAAACACCCACTAAACATTTGGACATGGGAACTTAAAACATTGGTAATACTGTTCTTTATTGACAGGGAGATAAGAAATATTTCCTGGAATTGTTCATTAGGGTACTTATTGCAAGGTAGATGTTTTGTGCATTCTCGTTTCGCATCCTTTGTTCCATACTTTTCTCTATTCTTCTTAATGCTCCCCTGCCTTCAGTGTGAAGGCTTCTCTGAGCAGCTCAACCACCCAACCTTCTTCTGAACTCCTACAGCACTCAGTGTCTACACAATCAACAGGTACCTTCTTATGTTGTCAATTACCCAACAACCAATACTTATTAAGTGCTTATTATGTATCAGATACTACACTAGGTATTTGGATCCAAGTATAAAGAATGAAAAAATCCCTATCTGCAAAGAGGTTATATTCTAATTATTTTATGCAAGTATGGCTTTCTCTCCCTAACTAGAAAAGGGGCCTTGCGGGCAGAGACTATGTCTTATACATCTTATCTCCACTAGGGCCCTAAATATTTATTTGTTGGTTGACTGAAAAGAGGAAGGCAGGGTGAAGAGAACAATTTGGTGCAAAAGGTCATTCTTGTGCAACAATAACCTCTTAAACACTTTTGGGCCACTTCATTTCATAGTTGGTTTGAAAATATTATTGTCAGGTCCACAGGGGAGACACATTAAAGGGGAAACATACTGGCAACTCCTAGAAGTCATCCTGCTCATGTGACTGGGCACCAAGGAAAGTATTTGCAAAATAAAGCAATCTTCTGATTCTATTTTCTAATTACCTTTCATTGGAGAACCCTGAGGTGTGGCTGGCACATGAACTCCCATCCCAGGACCACGGCGATAGGGGAAATTCTCAGGACTATACTTTTCACATAAAACTTGCATGAAACTTCTTCCACTTGGTTGGTCCATCTTCCCTTCCTAGAATTCTATAAGCAACAGAAAAATCATCCAATTAATTAATTTAGAAAAAATCTGAGTACCTATAGCATATCGGGTACTGTGCTAGATACACACACACACACACACACACGTGCACGTGCGCGCGTGCGTGCGTGCACATACACAAACTTCCAGAGTTTATTAACTAGTGGGAAAAATCATTCTTTAAGCATCTGCAATTTTGTCAGCACTTTCTCCATGGCTACAGGTCCCAACATCTATATTAGTATTTATAGTCTTTAATAGTTGCTGTGGCTGAAAAAAAATTCATCACCTTGGGGCCAACATGGTGGTGAACCACTCTGAACTTAGCTAGGCTTGTCCTCAGGAAAACAGACTGACATAGTCCTTGATAATCCAGGATCATCTATATGCCATAATGAAACATCAGAGTAGGATTTTAGGGAAGGAAGAAAGCTTTATACCCCAAAAATATCAATATAAAATCAAGGCAATTTATGATCAGTGTGTTTTAAGTGTCATAAAAATTCAAAGGATAAAGAGATCATTCCCAGCTCGGGGGTCAGTTTCATGCAACAAGTAGCATCTGAACTAAAGCTTGAAGGATGAGTAGGATTTCAACAAGCAAAGAAGGTATTTCAGGTAGTAGAAACAATGTAAGCAAAAGTGTAAATTGGCAGGTTAGTGTAAAGTGTATTTGGGATTTGGTAAGCCGACTAAAGCTAAAGCTGAGGGATTGTGGTAGATGAAACTTGAAAAACAGACAAAAGAACACAGATTGTAGAGGGCCGTCATTGCCAGGACCTCTAATTTGGACTTTGTCTTGTAAGGCAATGAGAAATCACTGAAAGTTCTTGAAAAGTTAAGTAACATGATACAAAAACAGTTTTCTAGGAAGATTAATATGGAGACAATGTACAGACACTGTGAGGGAAAAATTTACAGAATCAGGTGACTGTATATGTGAAGTGTGAAAGCAAAAATAGAGTCCTATGAGGTTTCAATTTCAACTGGAATGACAAGGAAGGGGGTAGCTAGGTAGCGCAGTGGATAGAGTACCAGCCCTGGAGTCAGGAAGACCCGAGTTCAAATCTGGCCTCAGACACTTGACACTTACTAGCTGTGTGACCCTGAGCAAGAAACTTAACCCCAAATGCCTCAGGAAAAAAAAAAAAAAGAAAGGAAAAAAAGAATGACCAGGAAGATTGAGATACCACTAACAGAAATATCAAACTTCAAGTTTGGATTTAGATAATTACTACTCAGCAGAAAGACAAGAGCAATGTATAAGACGGTTTGTTGGGTTTTTTTGGCCATCCATTGTGAGGTCATCTATTAAGTCAATTACAAAAAAAGAAAGAAAGAAAAAAGAAGAGAGAAAGAAAATTAAAGAATCATGACACTTTAAAAACAGTCTTTCAAAAGCACATGTGCATATAGGCACAAGCATGTGCGCACAAGTGCGCGTGCACACACACACACACACACACACACTCACACACATCTTTTCAAAGGCAAATCAGACTTACAGTTTAACTGAAAAAGAAGTCTATTCCTTTCCATTTCAAGCCTAGGGTAAGGCCTTCCCTAAATAACCCCAAAAGAGTCTAGTCATCAAAAACCACAACAAACCCTCAGCACTTATATGTATGTTAAAGCAGATAATGTTGCACAGGCTGCTTGACACTGGCTGATTAATAAACCTTGGTTAGAGGGGTTGGTAATGTTCAGTATTTAATATAAAACATAAGCAACTAACACCAACCTTTCATTCCTATGCAATGGGTGTGAGGTTGATTTTCTAGTACTTGTACTACTATTAAGAGACTTTGCACCCCTTGTCTTATTTGGTCATTACAACAATCCACAGTGCAGGTAGCATTAGCCTCACGTTATATGGAAGGAAACCAAGACAGAAAAGTTAAGTGAATTCTTCACAATCTGGCTTCTGCCAATCTTAAAAACAAAATTGTTTTATTTAGGTCTTTTATTTAATTTTTATGCCAGTCATTTCCTGATATAACAACTCTAGGCCTCCCTTCACCCCAATTCCCAGCCTATCTTTCCAGATTTCTGTGACACATCTCTTTTTTATGAATTATACATTCTAGTCAAACTAGCCTACTTCATGTATCTTGAAGTCAAGTCAACAAACATTTATTAAGTGCTTACTATAATATATGTATAAGATCTCAGGCACTGTGGTTAAGTGTGGAAGATACAAGAAAGTCCCTGCTCTGAAGGAGTTCATAGTCTAATAAGAGAAAACACTGCGAACACCTGAGTGCAAAAAAAAGGTATGTAAAAGATAAATTGGAGATAATCTTAAAGTGAAAGTGCTAAAATTAAGGAAGACTGGGAAAGTCTTCTTGTAGGTTAGATTGTATCTGAGACTTGACAGAACCCCTGAGAAGCCAGGAATAGGAAACAGTGAAATTACCCAAAGTTCAGGAGATGGAGTATCCTGTAAGAGGAACAAAAAAAAAGAGGCCAGTGTCACTTGATTATAGACTACACAGAGGTAAAAAGACTGGAAAGACAGGAAGGGGCCAGGTTATCATGCTTTTGAACATACAACAGAGAAAAAAAAATTCTTTAAGGGTCTATGATTTTGTCAGTACTTCCTCCATGGATAGAAATCACAATATCCCTATGTCTTAGTATATATAGTCTTTAACTGTTGCTGTGACTGAAAAAAAATTCATCACCTTTGGGCCAACATGGTGGTGAACCACTCTGAATTTAGGCAGGCTGCTCCTCAGGAAAACAGATTGGCACAGCCGCTGATAATCCAGGATCATCTATATGCCGCAATAAAACATCCAAGCAGTTTTCCACATCCTGTCATTTCTGTCTTTGTAGCTTCTCTCCTATGCATCCCCTTCTCTCCTCTGTCACTGCCACTATGCTGGTACAGACTCTCATCACCTCATGCCTAGATTACTGCAACAGCCTGCTGGTTGATATCCCTGCCACAACTCTTTCTCCATCCCAGTCCATCTTCCACTCAGCTGTCAAAGTGAGCTACCTAAAGTACAGGTCTAACCATGTCACCATTCCTCCCCCCAATTCAGTAAACTCCAATGGCTCCCTTTCACCTCCTTTATCTATTTACATGTTGGATATAAACTCCTTCAAGAGGAAATATTTTTAAATGATTGATTTTAGATGAATTGAATTGCTTAAGATCATGCAGCTTTCAAACAGCAAAGCCAGAGTTCAAACCCATTTTCTCACTCCAAAACATTTCCTACTATATGACAATTAAACTTATCTAGTAATTTTTGTCCATGGCTTACACAAATGTTTATACCAAGTCAATCCCAAAATGCATAAAGATGCAATCGGGAAGTAATTGGTACACTCACACCAGTGGACTTTTTGCTTATAATGTACATTAGCTATAACAAATTTAAGTTGTTTATGGCTGTTTGATTACTTCCTTAAAGGTATACTCCTCTGCACTTTGTTTTCTTTACATGAGATCGTTTTCTGATTTGACAGTCATCTCTTCCATTAAATCAAAAGGGACGATATAGTCTTTTTCTTTTATATTTACTCATAACTCTGGTATAGTACACTATACATGGTAGGTAACATTGAGTTGGCAGACTTATTCTCTGGGGTGACTTAATGACTTTCAAAAACTTCCCAGTTAAGTTGTGTCAAAAGAAGAAATCAAAAAACCAAGTAAGAAATCTTCAACCAGCATCAAGGGAAAAGCTAAAAGAAGTGTTGAACTAAATAATTTCTAATTCTCTTCCATCTCTATGATTCCATGATTCTAAGATTCCATAAATCCTCAGTTCATGCTCCTTGACTTTAGGCACCATATCTCCTTTTTATTTTTTCTAACTTTAACAGGTCTCTAAACAGTGGGTGATTGATTGAGTACCATGCTGACTGACAATCTATTTCATTTTCAATGAAAGGTTAAATAATAGTAATGGATCTTTCATAAGTTAATAGAAAAAGATGAAACCACAATCTGTTCAGAATACCCTTATAAATGCAAAGATTTAGCCTGCTTTAGCCTAAGATAATTTTTATTTTCTACAAAACTGCTGCCCTCCAGCCCATATCTTGATTAATATATAGAGCGATCCATCTGGGTTTATAGGAGTAGTTAGGTCAAAGGGCACCATACCACCTACTAGCAGTAGACACTTTAAAAAATACTTTTATAAATGGCTCTAGGTAGTGACCCCTCATTAAGTCATAAGCTTCCAGATACTTAACAATTCAGCAAAGTTGTTGGGTTGTTATTTTTTAAAGAGTTAAAATGGCATGACCCATACCGTAAAACTGATAGTTGAGGAGAGTGAAAGATGAAAAGCTGTTGAACAGTCTGACAAACACATGTCCTGTTTATGTTAGCCTCTTTGGTCTGGAGGTTTCTGAAATCTTTATAGACATTGGTGAAATCTTACAATTTGGAGGCAATAATATTACCCTCATTCTAGAAACAGACAAAGCCAGGAACACAGAGATTAAATGTTAAATTCAATTTGAAACTCTTGATAAACCTGGGAACCAAAGAATCTAACAACTTTACCAAACTATCCTTTGTTCTCATGTCCAATTCCACCCTCACCCCCCATTCCTGTTTAAAAAGAAATTCCAGGCACTGTTACTGGTCATTTTCCTGGGTTCTGTACTGGAATTACTTTCCAGGAACACAGATGGCATGCACATTAATACAGGGGTTTTAAATTGAATTAAGATTGTAGAATGTATCAGTAACATAGATCTATTTAAAATTGGCTGTAACAGCTTAAGAAGGAACAGGGGGTGGGAAGAAAAGGCTCACACCCAAAACAGATTGAAAAATGAGCAAATACAGGATAGTAAGAGACCCTATAGTGAGGCCTTTTAAAAGGATTTTTTAAAAACCTGATGACTTTCTGGAAATAACAGGTGTCAAATTACCTTTGACAGTATCTAATGTTGGCAGAGTGCTAATGCATCTGTAAGAGGCTGTTTCTGAACTAGTGGTTGATGGAGCCAGGCATCCTGGTACTGTTCTTTGGTTCCATTACTAAATCACTGAGTGATCCCTGTGAAAATCACAACCCCTTTGTGCCTCAAGTTCCTCAGTGCATAAAACAAATAATATAATACTTGCTTGTATAGAACATGGAAACTGGCCAGTTAAAGGAATAATGTCAAAACTGCACATCTTTTCAAATAAATTATCTCCAGTAAAAAACTACTTATCATTAATGCCCTACAACCAAAGGGCAAGCCCCCAACTAATATGAAGATCAACAACAAACACAGGAAATTATCTACTGACCAAGTTGCAAGATTAATTTTGACTTCATAAAGTAACTGTTACATTTAACAGTATTATACATAAAATAAAAATCCTTGTCACCACTTCCAATAGATAAAGATAGTCCTCAATATAAACAACATATGAATTGTCCCAAAGAGACAAAGTCCAATATAATAACAGTAAGGGATATCAGCAATCTCCAGAAATTGAGGATTTGCCACAAAATATCCATGATATTTCCCATCTCAAACCTTGACCCCCTAATTTCTTCAATGGATTTTTCACTCTGCTGAATAAAATTCAAGTTTCTTTGCCTGTTATTCAAGTTTTCTAAGATCCTAGCTTAATGTCATGCCCATAAATTGTCTGGTTTGGGAGGCAGATTCACTGGTCTAGAATAGGGGTTCAACCTTTTTTTGTGTTATGGACACTTTTGCCAGTCAGCTAAAGCCTAAGGACCATTTCTCGGAATATATTTTACTAGAATGTTTTTAAATACATAAAATAAAATACAAATGATTACAAAGGAAAACAACTATATTGAAATACAGTTATCAAAATATTAATGAAAAGAAGTTAATGGAACGCAGGTTAAGAATCTCTTGCAGTTTCCAAGAGTCCCTTTGAAATATTGCTTATGCTAGCACTCACACCTCTCTTCTCCCACCATAACTTTGGACTGTGCTCCTAGGTCCCCTGGTGGGGAATCAGGCATCCATGGCATTTCTCAGCCATCTCCTAACCATGTCTGTTAGTGACCCCAGTTCTCCTTACTGTCTCCCCTCCCCCATCATTAGAATGTAAACTCAAGGGAAAGAACTATCATGCTTGTTTATAATTGTAACCCCAGTGCCCAGCATACAGTAAGTGCTTTATAAATTCTTTAAGTTATCTATTTTTCATGAGAAGTTAACAAATCTGAGTAACAGTTCCACAATATTTTCTTAAGGTATGTCATTTGTTTCCAGTGAAATAAACCAATTTTTCTTCACCTAATTAAATATAGGGAATCCTATGCCCTCGCCACTATTATATTTCTTACCTATAATCTATCACTTTCAAAGGACAGTCTGGGACTAGAAATATTCATAAAGCAATTAATTTCATGTCCAGGAAGCAATTAATTTATTTAAACTCTCTGCTAGCCCCCTTTCTACCATGACTTGTATATGGTTCCAAAAGTTCTCTACTTATCTTTTCTTTCTCTTTAAGTATTTAAAGAATCTTTTATTCTTAACAGCAATACAGACTCTTAGTAAATATCTCTTAAAATTGTTGGTTTTTTGTTTGTTTGCCTAATTTCACCTTATGGACTTGCTAATTCTTCAGCAATCTTTTCCATTTTTTGAAGACAGTATCATCCTTATGAGAGCCCTTTAGCCTTTGCAGATAGCAATGTGAGATTTATTCATTTATTTCTGAAAGCTGGATCATCCAGATGCTCAACACGAATTTAATCTGGATTTATAATGCATTTTATCTCCCTCAAGAAAAGTTTAAAAATATACCTAAGTTTAAGAAAAAAATTAAGATAAATTCCCGAATGATATATTCATATCCACTGAGGCCAACAAGTCACATTTACAAAGCTCTTTGTAAAAAATGCTTCTCTTACACCATCCCCACCACACTGTGAAGTTAGCTAGCACAAGTATTAGTGCCCCCATTTCACAGATGATGGCACAGAGGCTAAGAGAAATAAATGATTTTGTGGAGCTAGGACTTGAACCCCAATTTTTGATTCCAGTTCTTTTCCCACTACACTACAATGTCTTTCTGTGAATCCTCTCGTTTTCAGTCAGTTAGAAAACTGGGCTGGAAGGAAAAAGAGTTGACCTGAGTATGGCAATTATTATTCCATGTATTAAGGACACTTGTCGTTTTAATTCAGTTCTGATTCTCCTGAACACTATTCAAATAATATACACAGAAAAACCGCCAACTTTGGGAAAGATGAGTAGAGGAAATAAACGGATCGTAAAAGAAAAAAACAAACTGCTCATAGCCATCTTAAAGAACTGTTGGCCAATTCACCAATGTTTTACTAAAAGCACTTGAAAAGATGAACCTGAGTGGTGCTGATAAATTATCACAGCACACCAGCCACCAAGATTTTACAGTCTAATATATGCCACCCTATTTAAAGTACTTTCATTTTTCAAGAGCTCTAAGCAACAAAACTCTGTACACAAGTCTGGAAGTATGGCACATGAACTTTTCTAACCAGGATACAAATAATAATGCTATCAAATGAAACTGAAATTTATATGTTCTCTTCATTCCTCTTAGTAAGAAAAGATTTTTTTCTAATTTCACAAGTACCATGCTTCTTAAAGGAAACAACAAAAACTAAACCTATTCACAAAGGTTTCTACATAGTAATAGAAATTCTTCATTCCTACTTCAACCTAAAGGAAGGTGTTAAATAATATACCATTTTGAAGCTACAACATTTATAATCAAAATCTAAATTTTGTGATTTTTAAAAAATTTTTTCATTTTGTTTTTAGGGGCAATGAGGGTTAAGTGACTTGCCCAAGGTCACACAGCTAGTAAATGTCAAGTATCTGAGGCTGGATTTGAACTCAGGTCTTCCTGACTTCTGGGCTGGTGCTCTATCCACTGCATCACCTAGCTGCCCCCTCCAAATCTAAATTTTAAGGCAGAAATGCAACTTCAAAACGATCTCATTTCATACATAAAGTTCAATAGGACAAAATACTCAAATCAAGAATCAAATCATGAGGAAATTTGTTTGACTCCATGCCTGCTATTTTGTTGCAAAATATGACAGGTCACTTTAATCTGCTAATTCAAAAGCATCAGACTAAGATTTTAGGATGTGTTAAAAAAATTTCAGAAGCAGGTCAAATAAGAGTAATAAATAAAATGAGAACACAGCTTTGGGCTGAAAGTATAATTTTTCAAATGTGTGGAAATCTGTCTCTTCATTTTGTAGACTCTTTTCTCAACCTTCAAGTCCTGGCTCTCCACCTAAAACATTTGTTCACTTGATAATTCTTTATTAATTAATGGACTTGACCAAATGAATGTTTCCATAATTAGGTCGTTTTGTGATACAGAGCAAAACTCCTTTCTGTATATCCTTGGAAACAAAAGGAAGATGTAATATGTACTATCTTTATTGCAAGTTTCCAACAAGAATTTTTTCCATTCTGTAGCTGGACACTTTTCCACAAATGAATATACATCTATTCCACATTTCTGGTTGTCCTGTAACCTTGTGAGGAAAGCTCCAAGTATTTAAACTTATTTTTATTTAAGTTCTGAAAGTAAGTATTTGCTCTTGGAACCAACAGCCCAAGTAAAGCATCCCTATACTGACTAATAATTATTTTTCTTAGTAATATCCCGCAATAACCTCTGAGACAGGATAACACTTGTCTGTATTTTATAGGACATGAAACTGAGGGGACTTACTTAGGTTTCTGTGACACCAACAGCATGCTAAGACTAAAGAAAGCATCTATATCACCAGCCTGTTGAGTTCTGCTACCTTTATTAAGGAAGAAATATTTGATGTTTCCAGCTAATTGTTTGTGAGCAGTATATGAATTATACTCAGGTTGTTGACATATTACTTATTAAAATGACAGGAAAACACTATAGCCAAATCAAAGTAAATGAACAAATGAACTTTTCCAAATAGAACTATTGATCTCTTAACTAGAGAGAAAAGGGCTCTTTAAGGGCTGGTCCCATCAAGGGAGGTCCCCACTGTCACCCCCCACCCCAATGTTAGACTTCATCAGAACATTTTGCAGGCATGTTTTCTCACTGCTGTGAATATACAAGTTGAAGGTCATTACTCAGCTCTCTGGAGAACAGATTGCCTCTATTATCTCTGTTCAGGAGTAGCTCCAGAAGCTGCCATGTTAAAATGAGGCCTCATTAGAGACAAACAACTAGCTATCACTCTACATACAGCAGCACTCTGCAGCAGTTTACAAACCATTCTTGCTAATCAAGAAGCATTTCCAGAATTCTAAAACTACAGCGTTGTACAGACTGGTTTTTAAAAAGCATAAATGTCCACACAATGTCATAGCAATGATGTACTTGATTATCTGTGAATATAGGTGGCCTGGAAGCAGAAATTCCCATGGTTATAATTGCTTCAGTCTAATTTTTTTCCCTCAGGTTTTAGGTAACAGAATAATATACATAATGTGTGTCATCCATAGCATGGCATTTCCTCTCTAGGAAGATCTTCACCCAGCTTCTCCTCAGCAATTCAAATCTCACAATTTCTTCCTCTTACACGATCCACCTCTATACACCAAGGCTTCACAAACCATTCCTATCTTCAGCACTCCCTCTCTCTCCTTTGCAATCATAGATTTGCTCAAACTATTCATCTGACAATCATCTCTTGTCTTACAATATTCTATCTCCCCTTCTCCCCCTGGCCTTTTTTAGCACTCTCAAACTAAATTACAAATTTCTGACAAACAATGAAAGCATCTTACACTTCCTTGTTTCCCTATACAGTACCTAGAACTGGAACATTTGAGCTAGAAGGGATGAGAGCTCCAATCATCTCATTTTTACAAGGCGAGAAAGGGAATCTCAGAAAGACTGAACAACATGGCAAGGGCAACAATGCAAAGCCAGGAAGAGAAACAATGCCTAACTTCAAACCCATGCTCTTGCTACTCCATCATTCCACCCGAGACAATGAAGATAATCAATAAGGTAGAGTACATAGCTGAGGTTTTCAAAAAGAATTGTCAGGAACTTCCTTTCTTACCAGTAGGAGTTGAATTACCCCAACTAAGCATTTTGGAGAAATCTTAGTGGCTTGGAAATAACTTTCTGCTATTCTCCATAAGGATGCATCCCTGAACTCAACCCCAGAATAAGCAGATTCAGTGGTAGGGGGAAGTTAAAAGAAAGGGTGGGAAAGATTGGTGTCACCAAAGCAAGGTCAGGGAGCCAAAACACTTCAGGTAGACCCAGTTCTAAGTGGCAGATATGAAGAAACTGTAGGGTGAGTGGAAGAAAAAGCAGCTTTCTGCTGAATGTACGGCATGCCAAAATAACGACATTCAGGGATAAATTCTGGAACTCCTATAACTTTTCTTGTTATGGGGAGCACCAAGGCGGGGGGGTCGGGGGGGCAGCAACCCAACCTGTGATTTCATTGTTGTAGTAGGGGACTCCCATCAAGGAAACTCCCACTACCCAAACCAATCAGCCCCTGATTTGCCATTTAAGAGCCATAAACATTACTGGGGTACAGAGAAGCCCAGGTTTTCTGAACTACAACAGTATGAACTACTGTTCTGTCAGTCTCTCATTCCATAGCTTAAGAGGAAGTCTTGAATCTGTCAATAGGCAATAAAAGCTATTATGTCTAGGACTGACAAATCTGTATGACATTGACATCTTGTAAGATGGAAGAAACTGTGATTAAAACACATTTATTAAGAAATTATGGGGAAGGGGCAGCTAGGTGGCGCAGTGGATAGAGCACTGGCCCTGGAGTCAGGAGTACCTCAGACACTTAACACTTACTAGCTGTGTGACCCTGGGCAAGTCACTTAACTCCAATTGCCTCACCAAAAAAAAAAAAAAAAGAAAAAATTTTTAAAAATTTAAAAATAAAAAATTTTTAAGGGGCAGCTAGGTGGCGCAGTGGATAAAACACCAGCCTTGAATTCAGGAGGACCTGAGTTCAAATCTGACCTCAGACACTTGACACTTACTAGCTGTGTGACCCTGGGCAAGTCACTTAACCCCAACTGCCTCACCAAAAAACAAACAAACAAAAAAAATTACTGTGTTCAAGTCAAATAAAAGATGAAAAATGGCATGAGAGCTTTCGGGGGAGAGGTGTGTTCAAAATATATACAAATAAGAACATAACAGGGTCAAAGGAGAGATTCAAAGTTCTCTAGGAAATTTGAGGAGGAAGAAAACAACTTCAGTCATAGCTTTCAGGGAACGCCCCATGTAAGAGCTGAGCCTTGGAGAAGCCCTGAGATCCTATAAAGTTAAACTCCTTTATCCTTTGCAGTGTGGCCTCCACCTCATTACTCAGTTCAAACTGCTCTCTTCAAAGTTACTAATTATCTTTTTTTTTTAATATAAATTTTAATTGATATTTTGTCTTTAACACCTACATTTGGGAATGTATCCATTCTCCTCTCAGAGTATGACATCCCTTATAATAAAAAAGAAGGGGGAAAAAAACAGCTCAGCAAAACATGGAAATGGCTAACATTATTTATAATATTCCAAACCCACCATCTTTCACCTCTTCAAAGAAGGGAAGGAGCCTCATTCTCATACTCTTCTTTGGAGTCAAGTTTGGTCATTATAATTTCTCAGCAGTTTCAATGTTTTGCTGTTCTTTCCAGTTATATTATTGTAATTATTGTGTGCATTGTCTTCTAGCTACTTCATTTTGCATCAGTTCATATGATTATTCCTAGGCTTCTCTGTATTCAGTTTCTTACGGTACACTAATATTTCAGTACATTGAAGTTCCACAATGTTTTTAAACATTATTCCCAAAGCAGGCTCTATTTTGTTTCCAGTCATTTGTTACTACAAAAAAAAAAAAAAGCTGCTATAAATATTTTGGTTTGTGTAAGATCTTTCTTCTTATCAATGAACCAATAAGCAGCATGGCCCAAGGGGAAGACTGCTGTTAAAAACTTAAGGTTTAGTAAAAAAAAAAAAAAAATACAGCAATTCAAACAGTTAAAGAAGAAATCCAGCTTTCCAGACCAGAGTCCAGAGTCCAGAATCCAGACCAGAGTCCAGAATCCAGTTTTCCAGACCAGAATCCAGTTTCCTCCTGATGACATCTTACCACTTCAAGAAGACAAGAGAACTCAGAGACTTTATATGAACTGTTTTGCTTTATTAGCTTTTACTATCTCCTTTCTGTTATATACTATCTGTAACATGTACTCTCTGCAGAGGCTCTCCCTTTGCAGGACTAATGTCAAAGCGTCGGTTCATGAGGAAAAAAAAAAAATCGCCCCTCTGGACAAAGCTTTCCTCTCTTCCTTTTCTGTATTGTTGTTCGCATATTATTAGTCAGCAAAAGTTATTATATTCTTTTTACTGTTCCATCAAGGAAACATTCCATTTCTTGAGGAAGCAAAGGGGGGAAATGTGGTAAAATATGAAAGTTTTTAACAGTCGGTTAGGATACTGAAAGACGCCAGTTTTTCAAGGACCACCCTTTTGGGGAGGAGATGAACAGTCCGCCTGCTGCGCATGTCAGACTGCCTGCCAGGTACAGTTCGCCTGCTGCGCATGTCAGACTGCCTGCCGGGTTTTTTGACTTCCGGGGTGGAGAGAACGAGAGTAGGCCTTTTTGCCTGCTTGGCGGGACTCCTGGCGGCGCGGCACAGACGGTCTCCCTCACTCCAAAGGTGGCCTTTTTGGTTTGGTGAGTTTTTATAAGGAATATAGACTAAGCCTAGATTTAAGACGATTTGTACTGTATTTCTATTTTCCTATCCTTCTAATCAACAACACCTTATATACAATAAAGGCTCTATCTAGAAAACCAGAAGCTTCTTCCATTTACTAGTCTGGGAGATAAATTAAGGGAAAAGTTAAGTAGGGGAGATTTATGATCTAATATCCAATTTTAAATCTCACACTGCTAGATTTGAAGTCAGAAGACCTGGCTTCCAATTCTAGCTCTAACACTTACTCTGGGATACAACATCTCTAGGTCTCATTATTTCAATTGTAAAATGATGGGGGTTCTGAGTTGATGACCCCAAAGCTCCCTTAAATTTCATTTTTTTTTTTTTGGTGAGGCAATTGGGGTTAAGTGACTTGCCCAGGGTCACACAGCTAGTAAGTGTTAAGTGTCTGAGGCCGGATTTGAACTCAGGTACTCCTGACTCCAGGGCCAGTGCTCTATCCACTGCGCCACCTAGCTGCCTCTCCCTTACATTTCTAAATCCTATGACAATGAATGCAGCAGTGATTATTTACAATGTATATTGAAGATGATTGCAATGTTATAACTGTAATAAAAATGAAAATGTATTTGAATAAAGTAAGATCTAAGAAAATCATATATGTCTCCCACACACATACTTTTCATTTAGATTTCTATATGATTAACTCATTAGCTTCCAAAGGTTCAATTATTCTATCTATGCACACACACCTTTGTTCTCTCTCTCTTCCCCACCCTCTCCCTTCCAGCCTTCAAACTAGAGGACTTCATATATATTGATACTTTCTCCAACAACCTAACCTCCTAGATCCTCAACTTCCCTCTTTCCCCTGACTCATTCAACCCTACCTTAACTATGTACACAGAGGTGGTCGCACCACTTCTATGTTCATAAAACCTGAAATTCCCTTATTTGATCACAATCTGTCATTCCACCATTCCCCTCTGCATTACAACCCTAAAAACTGCTCTTCTACCGTACTGGGACCTCCAATCCCTCAACCCCTTAGTTCTATCCAAAGCCATCATACTAGCACTGGCTGTTCTTTCCTCACTTGCCCACCTTGAACCAGTTCAACTCTACACTGTCCTCTTCTCTCTAGTCCTTTGTCTCCTTGGGCTATCACAGATCCTGTGCTCAACCTTGGATTACTCCCACCATCTGCTGCCTTTGCTCCTACTCTTACTCAGCTGAATAAAAAAGCTGGGAAAATGACATCACCCTGATTGGATCCAATACATATTTGTTAAATAATCTCAACTGGGCTCTCAGAATAGCAAAGCAATCCTTTTACATATCCTTAATTGACATTCATCCCAGTTGCTTCTCTAAACCTTTTTATTCCTCAGTAAGCCCCATATAACTTCCCCTTCACTTACCCTCTCAACTGAGTCTTACCTCACATTTCATTGAAAAAATTGAGGGCTTTTGATGATTTTCTTCATATCTCATCTCACATCATGCAGATGCCTTCTGCCATTCTCTCTTCCATCACTTGTCTGACAGGAAGAGGGAGCCCTCCTTCCTCAGGCTAATCCCTCTGCATGCACAGTATTCTCCAACAAACTGCCTCCTTTCTCATCCCCACTTTTTATCTTTAATCTCTCATTGACTACTCATCTTCCTGAGTTCAAATCTGGCCTCAGACACTAGCTGTGACCCTGTGCAAGTCATTTAACCCTGTTTGCCTCAGTTTCCTCATCTGTAAAATAAGCTGGAGAAGGAAATGGCAAACCACTCCAGTATCTTTGAAAAGAAAATCCTAAATGGGATCAGTCAGACATGACTGAAATGACTGAACCACAAAATTCCCCACTGCCAACAAACACATTCATATTTCCTCCATCCTCAAAAAACCCTCAGTTAATCCATTCATTCCCACTAGCTACTGAAGACTATCAATCTGGCGTCTGGCCTCATCATTTAACTGAAACTATTCTTTATTACTTCCAGTGATCTCTTAATTACCAAATATGATTTTTCCCCCAATCCTCAGGGATCCTTCTTGATTCCTTATCTGTAGCCTTTGACACTAGTGGTCACCCTCTTCTTGATACTTTTTTCTCTCTAGGTTTCTCTGACACTGCCCTATCCAGGTTTGCCTCCCATCTATCTGATCCACTCCTCAGTCTCCTTTGTGGGAATTTCATCTAAGTCATACCTGCTACCCATGAGTGTCCCTCAAGATCCTGTGCTGGGTCCTTTTCTCTTCTTTTTCCATACTATTTCATTGGGTGATCTCATCAGCTCCCATGGATTCAATTATCATCTCTACAGTGATATTTCTTAAATCTACTTATTCAGTCCTAACATTTCTCCTGACCTGTCTCCAAATGCTTATTGGACATCTTGAACTAGATGTCCTATAGGCATATTAAACTATGTTGAAAACTGAAGTCATTACGCTACCCCGCCCCCAACACCCCCCTCTTCCTAACTTACCTAATACTGTCACGGATATCAACATCCTCTTAGTTATCCAGGCACCCAATCTAGGTATCATCCAGAACTGCTCACTCTCTTCTTAGCCCCCATATCCATATTCCGGGTCCTATCATTTGTCTTAGTTAACATTTCCCCTATATGCAATTACTTTGGTTCAGACCCTCATAGTCTACTGCTTGGTCTCCCTGCCTCAACTCTCCAGTTCAGTCAATCCTCTACTCAGCTGTCACACTGATCTTCCCAAGGCACAGACACTCCTCTCTTTAATAAACTCCTTATCACCTCCAAGACTGAATGTAAAATCATCTGATTGACCTTTTTTTTGTTTTTGTTTTTAGTGAGGCAATTGGGGTTAAGTGACTTGCCCAGGGTCACACAGCCAGTAAGTGTTAAGTATCTGAGGTCGGATTTGAACTCAGGTACTCCTGACTCCAGGGCCGGTGCTCTATCCACTGATTGACTTTTAAAGTCTTTCATAATGTGGTCCCTTCTCACCTTTCCTCTCTTCTTATTCACCTTCATGTACGGTGTAATCGAGTGACACTGGCCTCTTTGCTTTTTTTTTTTTTTTTAGTGAGGCAATTGGGGTTAAGTGACTTGCCCAGGGTCACAACAGCTAGTAAGTGTTAAGTGTCTGAGGCCGGATTTGAACTCAGGTACTCCTGACTCCAGGGCCGGTGCTCTAGCCACTGTGTCATCTAGCTGCCCCCTGGCCTCTTTGCTTTTTGACAAACTGGACACTTCATTTCTCAGCTTTGGGCATTTTCATGGCTGTTCCCAATGTCTTGATGTCTTTCCCTCCTCCCCTCCTTCTTCTAGCTTCTCTGACTCCATTTAAGTTTCAATTCATATCCTACCTTTGACAAAAACCCTTTTCTGATTCCCCCCCTTAATGCTGACACTTTCTCTGTTGATCAACTCTAAATCTATCATGTAGATATCTTGTTTGAACAGTTATTTGCAAGTTGTGTCCTTCAGACTGCGAGATACTTGAGAGCAAGGTTTGTCTTTTGCTGTTCCGTTTATCTTCAACGCAGCACATTGCCTAACATATAGTCCATGCTTAATAAATGCTTACTGAGTATTGAACGACTCCAACATACCTTCCCAGTTTTATTATACATTAGTCTCCTTCCCATACTCTTCAATATAGTCACACAGCTGTGCTCGCCACCCCTAACACATTCCATCTCCTATTTCTGGTCCTTTACCCAGGTTGTCCCCTATGACTAGAATATACTTCCTCCTGTCTACCAGTCAGAATTCCTAGCTTCCTTCAAAGCTCAACTCAAACACATCCTCTTACATGATCTATTGATTCCCCTACCTACCAGTACCTTCTCTCAAATTACCTTGTATTTATTCTGTATATACTTATAGATGTACACGTGATCTCCACGTAGAGTTTAAGCTCCTTCAGGGCAACGCCTATTTCAATTTGTTTTTGTTTCCCTAGAGCCCAACACAGTGTATGGATGGGACAGAATAAGCACTTTACAAACGTTGGACTGACTGACTCAACACCATTCCTTGAAAATAGGTCCAATGATAGAAAGAAAGCCAATATTCAAGACTATAACATGGCCTCCTCCAGGATCACCTCCTTCCACTGGAACAATCAACCTTTTTTGACCTACAATAGTTTTAGCAAACAAAATTTTCAATGAAACATTTCAAAGAAGTCTGGAAGTCAGTCCATTTAAAGCTTATTCTTTTGCATGATTTGGCCAATTAGACTCTGAATAAGCATTAGGTGAATATCTTCTAGTCAGTTCCTAAGAAAGAAGTCATCTAAAGAGAGTGAAAATCAGTTTCCCAATAGGGGGCATGCCCAGATGGAAGAGAGGCACTGTTTTTTAAAAGTCACGGCAAAAATAGCACTGTAAGAGCAATTCCATTTTAAATAATGGCCCTTTCTCACCATTTGTGTATGTTATGTTATTTAACAATGTTGCCCTTTTAAATGAGACTTCTCTAAGTTTGAAAACAAATTGGAAATCAAATTCAGCAAAACTCTATCATAAAGTAACATTTTATATTATAGGTTTATAATCTAAGTTGAATTTGATGTTCACCAATAAAAATGAAATGTCATGTATCTCATTCAATAAAACTCCGACTGAATAGCATGGGTTCTGCTGTATTTGAATTCTTAGTCAGGCAGTCATGTTATTCATAATACATTCATATGTTCATGGTACTAGAAATCTGCAAGGTATACTTTTCCCCCCTCTATATCCCTGTTTAATACCAGAACCAACAGCACAAGAGGCCAGTTATATTAAGGAAGTTGATGTGGGGCAGCAATAATAACTCAAAGTTCTCATTTCATCTCAAAACTGCTTGGTATTGATAATTCAAGCAACATGGAAGAGAAAAGATATACTTAAAACTGTTATTTTGACAATAAAAGACCCTCTGTCATCACGAAAAAGACCAATTATTCTACTTAAAGAGAAACCTCAGTATAATGGACATCTGTCCTCAACTTCAGGAAGCTCTGGGTTCAAGTGCTGCCTCTATCTTGAATCAAAGTCCGTACCATCTATATGACCCTGAACAAGTTACTTAACCTCTCAGTTCTTTATGCAATCTCAAAGATTAGAAATTGCAGAGTGGTTACCAATCTGAATTGCAGAAGGGAACTGCTGGCCTAGACACTCTGGACCAGACCAAAACAGAATCACATTTCACAGTTGGTAGGAATCTTAAAATCATGTAATTCAATCCATAGTTCAACAGGAAGTCCTTCTGTATTTAACATACCTGACAAGTGGAAATTTAACCAAGTTTAAAGATCTGGAGTAAAAGTGAATCCACTATCTACTATGTAATTATCTACCATCCATCCATCCATCCATCCATCCATCCATCCATCCATCCATCCATCCATCCATCCATCCATCTATCTATCTACTTATCTATAGTTTTAGGAAGGTTTTCATCTACAATGACTTTAAAAGTCAGTTATTTAAACTTTTAATTATATGAATAATTCTATTTTCTGAGGCTTTTTGAATAACCAGAGCTTTACCATAATTCAGAAATTCTTTCCCCCCCCCCGATTTTTTTTTGGGGGGTGGGGGCAATGGGGGTTAAATGACTTGCCCAGGGTCACACAGCTAGTGTCAAGTGTCTGAGGTCGAATTTGAACTCAGGTCCTCCTGAATCCAGGGCCAGTGCTGTATCTATTGTGCCACCCAGTTGCCCCCAGAATTTCTTAATAATTATGTGAAAAATGTTTTTAACATTAATTTTTAGGATGGTGAAGAAAATTCTTTTTTTAAAAAAGTTATTTTTAAAAATGTAATACCCTCTATACCTAACATTAAAAAACAATGCACTCGGGGGCGGCTAGGTGGCGCAGTGGATAAAGCACCGGCCCTGGATTCAGGAGTACCTGAGTTCAAATCCGGCCTCAGACACTTGACACTTACTAGCTGTGTGACCCTGGGCAAGTCACTTAACCCCCATTGCCCCGCAAAAAAAAAAAAAAGAAAAAAACAATGCACTCCCTCAATGTGGAGAATGTTCTACCTCTTCACCATAACCTTTTGCAATTTCTAACAGATCAGGTACTTCTTAAAGAAGGCTCCTGGTGGTCAGTATTCATTCCCTCTTGAAACTGTTTTGTATCAGCAGTGTTATATGCTTATGAAAAGAATAGAAACTCCTTGTTGGTAGACATTTCATTTACATCTTTATCTCCTCTGATAAACTACTTATTAAGCCCTTATTATGTGTCAGGCACTATTCTAAGCATAGTAGATACAAAAATAAAACTCCCAACTCCCAAAGAGCTAACATTCCAATAGTGAAGGATAAAACATAAAAGTGAAAAGGAAAGTGGGTGCTGGAGGAGTAGGAGGATACCAAGCAGTCAGTCTAAAGATGGAACAGACTGGAGAGTGAACCTGAAGTGGAAAGTGAGAGCGGCATGGCTGGGCCTTCTCATGAGCTGAGATATATAGGGGAAGCTAGGTGGCACAGTAGACATAGCACTGGGCCTGGAGTCAGGAAGGCCTGAGTACAAATCCAGCCTCAGATACTTAATAGCTATATGACCCTAGACAAGTCACTTAACCTGCTTGTCTCAGTTTCCCCATCTGTAAAGTATAAGCTATCTCCCAGGGTTGCTGTAAGGATAAAATGAGATCATTGTAAAGTTTTTAGCACAGTGCCTGGCACATAGTAGGCATTATATAAATGTTAGTTGTTATTATTATTATTATATATGTGGATAATCCAAGTAAGCACTCACCAATCACTGAGTCATCCACAGAATGGAGTTATCCCTAGGGGGCTAGGCAGCCTGTGTAGAGGTAGAGTAGGACAGAGGGTTGAGAATATTTTGGCTAGATGCCATCTACAATACCTCGTACATATTGGGTGTTTAATAAATTATTACTGAATTGTTTATTAAGGAATGTTAACCTCACTAGATGGGTGGGTAGAGAAAGTGTCATTTTAGAGTATGAAATTTAAAATATTCACCTGCTCGAGTAATAAAAACATACTATATAAGAGCTGAATAGCAAAACTATATGGAACTAGTGTGAAAACATAGAAAAAATGCTGAATTTGGAGTCAAAGACCTGAGATTAAATCGCAGCTTTGCCACTGACCAGGCAAACTAAAATAAGTTATATCCCTCTATGGGCCTCAGTTTCCCTATGTCAAAAATGGACTGAATGACCTTTAAGTGTCTCTCAGTTTTATATCTACAATACTTAAATTTGATATAACTTTCAATTACCAAATGAGTTAATTTTTAGATGAATGGAATATAAAAAAGCAGGCTATGGAGCTGGTCAGTCACTCTGAAAAGCAAATGGGAATTGTACCCAGTCAACAAATTATGCATAGTCCTTGATACCACTATTAGACTTAAAGAGATAAAAGAAACAGGACCTACATGTACAAAAATATTTGTAATAGCACCTTTTGTTCTAGCGAAGAACTGGAAATTAAGGGGGGGTACCCATTAATTGGAGAATAACTGGAAAAATTATGGTATATGAATGTAATATTATTGTGATGTAAGTAATGACAAAAGAGACAAATTCAGAGAATCCTGAAAACACCTAAATGATACTGATGCATAGTGAAATAAGCAAAACCAGGAGAACAATTTTATACAATAACAACACTATTTAGAAACAATAGCAACAACTTTAAAGGATTTAAGAACTCTGAACATAGCATTAGCCAACCATAATTCCAGAGAACCTATAATGAAGCATGCTAGCCATGTCCTGACAGAGCAGTTATGGACTCCAGATTTAGAGACATACATTTCTGAGGACAAAAAACAAAACAACAACCTATAATTGAATGCCAAAAGTTTTTGAAATTGTAAAAGTCTTGTTTGTATTTTGTGGAATTCTAATTGTTGTGACTCTCAAGTCTATTCCCACAAAGAAAAGACTGTGCAGCTTCACACAAACCAGCACTATTATTAGCCATAAACCTCACTTTTGAAATCCAGCAATGTCACTTGACTCTACAACTTCCTGAGACAATAAACTCATGTATGTGTTCTTTTTAAAAGTTCTTTAAACATTGCAACATGAAATTTTGTTTTGCTTGCCAATGCTCATTAACATTTTAATATGATTCTATTTTATAATAAAACCTTAGAGTAAAATATCTTTCATCTAAGGACCAGCTTTACAAAGGTAGTGCCATGTTCAGGGAAGAAAATGGTATGTTAAGTGACTTCCTCAAGGTACTACTAACTCAGTGGCCAAGCAAATAACCTGTATTACAAATGATGAGTATCAGATGCTTGTCCTAATCCCTAGGTTATAAATATGCCATGTGATAATTACTGGAATAAGAAGGAATTTGGTTACTAGTTCTCAAGATTTTTTTTGTTTGTTTGGTTTTTTGGTTTTTTTTTGTTTTTTGGTGAGGCAATTGGGGTTAAGTGACTTGTCCAAGGTCACACAGCTAGTAAGTGTTAAGTGTCTGAGGCCGTATTCTAACTCAGGTACTCCTGATTCCAGGGCTGGTGCTCTATCCACTGTGCCACCTAGCTGCCCCTCAAGATTTTTTTAAACAGTAGAAAAAGAAAATCATTCTATCATTGTAATACTGGACCACTGCAAAAACCTTGTTTAAACTACAACGTAGTGATAAATGAATTAGTGGAACTAGGTTTCTCACATTTCCCAGAAACAGTAATGGCCAAAGATTTAACTCGCAAATTTTTCACATAATGAGTCTCAAGAATTTCAACAAGATCCGAGTTAACAACTAAAATTTTAAACACAAAGAAAAGCATGTTCTTTAGAAACATCAATTATAATGCATGGTGCCACTGATCTCAAAAAAACCCAACATTTATTAAACATCTACTCTGGGTACACAGCACTGTGCTAGGTCCTGGGGGTTAAAATGTAGGTACAGTGCTTAGGTAGCTAGAACAAGATCCCTGCCCTTAAGGAGCTTACACTCTAGTAAGGGGCCAACACAAATAGAATAATTCAATGGATCTAGGATTGCATTCATGTGGATACTCTCACTTCCCACTGGTGCAGATCACATACTTGATATCACATGGTATGAAGAGATAACACGGTTAGAAAGACCTCAAAGATTTGCAACATACTTTCCATAAATATCTTATTTGATCCTCACAACAACCCTGTGAGGTAGGTAGGTGGGGTATTGTTTATCCCCATTTGATGGATGACGAAGCTGAAGCCAAAAGTGGTTGCTTGTCTACAATCACATGAGTGGTAAACAGTGGGGTGGAATTCAAACCCAGGTCTCTCCTGGAACCAAGTCCAGGGCTTTTTCTTTTACAAAATACTATCTAAATCTTTAGGATGAATATTGTTGCCAACTAGCTATATCAGGAAAGGCTATGCAGAGGCAGCACATAGCTATATGGGCTTTAAATTTGGGTAGAAATGCCACATAGCTCTATCACTTTTAAGATGTAATTATATGTGTGTGTGTGTGTGTGTGTGTGTGTGTGTGTGTTGTACAGAATTAACCAGATTTCTCCCTTTTTTCTAGGAACTAATTATTAACAAAGGTCTAAATGCTGGAGTTTTACCCTACTTTGATTTTTAGTTAAAATGGTAGAAAAGGCACTCCGTTTCCTTGGGGACTCATTCCAGCATATTTTCTGTACCTGCGAGCCTAAGGCTCTTATTCATCCTCACCATCCAACAGAAACCTACCAACAGGAGTGACATTAAAAACAAAAAAACAAACCAACCCATATAACATGCTTACAGATACCGAAGAACCCAGGGCCATCTATTTAAAGGCAGAAGGCCATTTAGTACCAACCCCTTCTTTCATAGCTAAGGATGCAAGGTGCCTGGCTCAGGGTCATACGGGCATTTAGCAGGGTCAGGATTCAAGCTCTGGTGCTGTCTCCCAATGTTGAGCAGAGCTCTCCCATTTAAACCTGAAAGGCAAGCTCCTGGCTTCTGGGAAGCCGTTCAAGGTCCAACCACTTAGCAATGTTTACTACGAGACACTCCCTTCAGCACTCACGGTACAACCCTTCTACCTAACTTTACTAAAGCTTCTGGGGGGCTACTGTTTGCTGGAAGATGACAGCACCCAAGCCCTCATCTTCACTACAGCTTGCTCACAAATGACCCCCAAACAGTTTATTTCCCATTCCCGATAGAAACTTCTTTCACAGGCTGTATTTAAAAATAATAATAATAATAATAACACCTAAAACCCTTTATTCCAGCAGTCGTTGGGGAGGGCCTCTACCAGTTTACCTTGCAAATCTAAGGGAAAGCCCCAGCACGAGTAGCCCCCCCCCCCATACCCTCTGTTGTTCCGGGGGAGGGGGAAGAAGCCCCACTTCCCAGAAGCCCCTGGCACAGGCACCTCCCCCTCCCACCAACACTCTGGCCCCCATTCTTCTAGCAGCCCCGACATGAGCCAGAGCCTTCCTTTTCGGGGAGCCCCGCTACCCCCATTCTCCCAGAAGCTCCCGAGGCGGCTCCCCCCTCTCCCCCACAGTCCTCACCCCCCTCACCCCCCCACCCCCAGCCCCTGAGGGGGGTTCCCCGGGCCCAGGTCTGCCTGCAGGCCCGCCGGCCTCCACTCACCCCTTAGCCCGGGAGGTGGAGGAGCTCCTGCTGCCGCTCCTCCTCCTGCCGCTCCTCCTCCTCCTCCTCCTCCCCCCCACCTCCGCCCTCCTCCCAGCCAAGGCTCGGCCTCCTGCCCGGTCCCTGCCGGGCCCCACAGCGGCTCCGCTTCACCTAGTCCCCGACTCGGGCCGCCGGAGCCCAGTGTCCTGCATTGACCCGGAAGCAGCTTCCGGCGCTCGACAACAACACGTGACGTTAACTCACGTGTCACGTCCGCTGCGTGAGCGAGGGGCGGGGGGGGAGAGAAAGAGTGAAGAGAAAGGGCTGAGGGAGGGGGCGGGTGAGCTAGAGCTTGAGGGGGCGGGAGGGAGGTGGGGTTGATGAGAAAGGAGAAGGATAAGGGTAAAAAGAGATAGAAGTGGAGAGAAAGCTTGGGCTGAGAGGGATGAAACCGCCTTCTGGTTGCCATGGTGACAGGGAAGCTTGACGAGCACTTGTCTCAGCCAGAACCAAGCCTTGAACCTACTAGGGGTCAATGACCCAACCTACCCTTTGAATTGTGTGTGGGGGCGTCGTCAGATAGGATGGGGCTCGTGCAAAATTATAGCATCTTAAATTTGAAAATTACTGAAAAATCAAGGCATATGGGACAGAGCCCAGGATGAGTTTAAATACTATCCATTCCACTTGTGTTGTGACTTTGGGGAAAATCAGCTCCCCTTACTGACCTCCCTTGGTTTCATTTAAATCCCTACTAAAAATCCCACCTTCTGCAGGAAGCCTTCCCCCACCCCCTCTTAATTCCAGTGCTTTCCGTCTCTTAATTATCTTCTATTTTGTATGTAACTTGCTTTGCAAATACTTATTTGCATGCTGTCTCCACCATCAGATTGTAACCTCATTGAGAGCAGGAACTGTCTTTTGCTTTTTTTGTTATATCCTCTGTGCACAAAATAGGTGCTTAATAAATGTTTATTGAATTGAATTAAACTAGATAACTTCCAGGGACCCTGACAACTCAAAAAAAAAAAGTCCCCTGGTGAATCAGGTTGTGGTTCACAGATAGTGCAGAATTTCTCAACATCCATGTTTTCTTTTGGGGATTAATTATATACTCACTGTGGATTGTGTCAATCCACAAACACAATTGGAATGTGTCATTGTATGTCAGTATACTTGAGTTATTTTTCTGTCTTCTTATTTGGTCTCTCCCTGCCTCCCTCCCCAATTAGATTATAATTGGAATTATCTTTATTTTTTTGTTTTTGTTTTTTTTTAAGTGAGGCAATTGGGGTTAAGTGACTTGCCCAGGGTCACACAGCTAGTAAGTGTTAAGTGTCTGAGGCCGATTTGAACTCAGGTACTCCTGAATCCAGGGCCGGTGCTTTATCCACTGCGCCACCTAGCTGCCCCCGGAATTATCTTTAAATATTGAAGAACTGTCACAAGATAATAGATTTAAAGCTGGATGGGATAATAATAATAATAATAAATATCTAACATTTATATAGTGCTTTTCCTTTCAAATATTTTATCCTCACAACCCTGGAAAGTAGGTACTACTGTTATCTCCATTTTAAAAGTGAGGAAATTCAAGTAGATAAAGGTTAAGTGACTTGCCCTGGGTCCTACAGTTAAGTGAGTGTCCAAGGCAGACTATAATCTCAGGTCTTCCTTATTCCAGAGGTTTAGCACTCTAACCCGTTGAATCATTAACTCAAGTTCAGCCCTTTCATTGTACAAATGAGGAAACTGAGGCCCAGAGAGCTTTAAGTGACTTGCCCAGAGATATATCTGTGTGTGTGTGTGTGTGTGTGTGTGTGTGTGTCAAGAGAGAGAGAAGCAGAAGTAGATTGACTTTGAATTGCTCAAATGACAGAAATATGCACATTGGGTGGAAATTACAGAAGAGTAGATTTCTGTTCCCTCTGAATTCCTCACCAAAAAGAAAGAATCAATAAACAAAAGGAAAGAGGGAAGCAAGTTCAGTAAGGTGAATAAGGATCAAGAGAGAGCCAGGTCAGAGTTGGCAGCATCAAATGGGATCTCACTTAGGACAAATGGCTAATTGTGCCAATGTTGTCTCCCTCAGAAGTAAAAAAGACAGTATGAAGTAGTGAGGCAGTTTAATTTTAGAAAAAAAGAGCTTCCTAGCAATTAGAGCTGTCCAACAATGTAATGTGCTTCTTCAAAAAGTACTGAGGTCTAGTTTAGTGAACAGCTTCAAACAGAGGCCAAATGACCTCTGTAAAGAACATTACAGAAGGAATTTTTGTACTGGATGAGAGTGTGGAGTGGAGGATTTCCAAAGTCCTTTCTAAATTCAAGAATCTCTAATTATCTATGTCCCCCTCTCCACACAGTAAATGTAGTGTTGACTGGATTTAGGAGAGACCCAGGTTTGAATATCAGCTCTGGTATTTGCTACCTGGGTAACTGTGAATGAGCTATGTAACTTTGAGCCTCTGTCTTTAACAAATAATACCATTCCCATGAGGTTATTAGAGGAATCAAATGAGACTATTTATGTCAAGTACTTTATAAATATTTAAGTGCCAAAGAAATGTTAGCTATTATACAGTGGTATCATAATATCAAGGTTGATTATAGTTGTATTTTGGCCAATGGCTGACCATTTTTTTTTGTCACTGGGTTCTTGTACTAGTAAATATTGCTTTCATTGGAACTCAGTTTCTTTTCTTCTTGTCAATAAGTCACATACACATAAACTCTGAGGAAAATAGGAGAAAGTTTAAGCCAATAAGGGCATTTATGAACAGGTAGTAAAATATAAGCAGGAATGCATCATATTTATATGTAATTTAAGCACATAATTGTGAATGTGTGTGCCTTGTTGTTGAACCCAAATACCATCTCCTTTAAGAAATGTTCCCTGAGCACTCTATTGGAAGCAATGGCTTTCCAGCCCCTGAATTCCTGTAGACTTTTTCTGTATCACTCATGGGATACATTCAATAATATCCCTTTTGAAGTTGTTTGTATGTTTTGTCTCTTCTAGTAGACTATGGGCACTCGTAAAGACACAGATTGTGCTTTATCCCTCTTTTTATCTTTCACAACAGCTAGAATAATGCTCTGAAAAAATAATAATAGCTCACACTTATATAGTACTTTATATGAATTATCTTGTTTGAACCTCACAAAAGTTCTATGAAATAAGTTATGTATTATTATCCCCATTTTACAGATGAGGAAGCTGACACTCAGAAATTAACTGGTTTTTCCCCAGTGTTACTCAGTTGGCAAAAAACAGAGTTAACACCCTAGATATCCTTGTCCCTTTAGACTTTGCCAAGCTGTCTTCTAACAAATTAGGCATTCAGCAAATATTTGTTTAATGAACAAATAAATGACTGTTCATGTCCTCCCTTCATTGTCTCTCAGTCTCTAAATCTATGAACTTCTAAGTAACATTTTTAGCATGTGGTACAACAGCCACTGTGCTTAATGTCAGGAAACCTCTTGAACATTCTACATCTTTTGTATTTAATATGCCACAAAATATCTTTGAATACAAGATAACCAACAAAGGGGCTCTGTCCTCCATCTGGTTCGAATTTGCACATACAATTATCCCTTTCACATTGCAGGGGGGTTAGAGATGTGGTGCCCCTGATCTCCAGAAAAACAGCATAAAATATTTTGGCCCTCACTTTGTACCACTGAAGAAATTGAATTTTTTCTTTTTCTTTTTATGGGGTTATTTACAGTATCTCATTGTAAAATTTGGGTATATTTATGGTATTATAAGATAAAATATGTCAATATAACACTACACTTTTTTATGCATTTTTGAGTTTCTAAACTTTTTCTCTGTTTTCTGCAGCTTCCACAAAACTGCCCCCCCAATTCCCATTTAATTTCTTATACCTTTCCACAATATGTTGAAACTGCAATGGGGAAAGTTACAATGTGGAAGGGATAGCTGTACTTAATATTCTATCACTCTTTCACTTAGAAATGAAGAGTGTGAATGTTATATTTTAGAATTGTATATCATTTCATAATCAAGTGCTACAATTATTTTATTACAAGTAGAATTTTATTTTATTTTATTGTTTCTAGTGTTTTCCAATGAAATGCTCATCCAGCCTATATTGTTGTCTTTTTGTCCTCTATTTAAGACTCTGGTGTCTGGTAGACCATACTTCTAGAATAGAGTTAAGTAATTGAATTAAGGAAAAATGAAACATTTTGAAACATCTCAAAATTGTCTCCTGTGTTTTCTCTCTCAAATCATTACTGAAAAGGATTTTGAATTATTTAGAACTAAATAAAAACAAATCTAGCCCCGGTGCATTTTTCAATAATAAATAACTCAAACTACTCACCTACCAAGGTTTCAATGTCCCATACTAACTACTCTCATCTTATTTGATAGACTTTAATTTGGTCTCTCTACTCCAGTAAAATAAAAAGTTTGCTCTATAAGAGGTACCCCAAATAGACCTGGATTTTTTCTTTCTTGGTGTGCCTTTGTGTATGCTATGTACCCCACATTATGAGGCCTCATCTATATTCCATTTAACATCCAAAACCCTGCTTTAAAAAAACTGCCATATCTGACTAACTGCACTTGCCTGGATCATTTCATTCACTTCATCTCCATCATAAGATCTAATTCAAGATATATGCCCTCTACTGATGCTGGATCAGTAGCTTCATGGGATAGAGTGAAAAGGATTGAAGTAGGAGTCAAGACAATCTCAGTTTCAGAAGGGACTTTAAAGACCATCTAGTCTAGCCCACACCTGAACATGAACCCTTTTCTGGGATACCCAACAAGTGATCACTAACCCTTTGCTAGCAGACTTCCATTGGGGATGAGCCCACTAGAACTCCAGATAATCCATTACATTTTTAACATAATTTTCAAGATAAGCCTAAATTTGTCTGGCTTCCACTACTTACTTTCTATGTGTTCTTGGGGAACTTACATAACTTCTCTCTGCCTCAGGCCTCTCCACCACAAAACAGTGCTATTGTGAAGGCTCAATCCACTCATTCAACAAATTATTGAGCATCTATTCCTTGCATGCTTTTTATATTATTCCAATGAGATAATAGATTTGAATGCCCTTTGAAATTATAGACTGCTGGGGGCAGCTAGGTGGCACAGTGGATAAAGCACCGCCCCTGGATTCAGCAGTACCTGAGTTCAAATCCGGCCTCAGACACTTGACACTTACTAGCTGTGTGACCCTGGGAAAGTCACTTAAGCCCCATTGCCCTGTGCAAAAAAAAAAAAAAAAAAAAAAAAAAAGAAATTATAGACTGCTGTGGGTTAAATTTTATCATACACTTTGATCCAATGATCTTACTACTAAAATTGTACCTTAATGAGGTTACTATCAGGAAAAAAAGTAGACCTATCCTTAAAAAGTATTCCTAATAGGTAGTTATGAATATAATTAGATGGATCCAGAACTGGCTGAATTCAAAGAGTTGCCAGTAATAATTTTACGTTACCCTGGATGGAAATTTCTAGTGGCGAATCCCATAGATCTGTATTTGACCCTATGCTCTTTAATATTTTGTTGGTAATTTAGATAAAGGTATAGGTGGAATGGTTATTATTTCTGAAGATGACAAAAACCTAAGAGGGAAGCTAACAGGTTGGAGGAGACAGTTGGGGGTTCAAAATGGGCTTAAGGAGCTAAAATATTGGGATGAATCTAGTAAAGGCTGTCTTTTGATTTTGATATCTTTTTTAACATCACATACATTTCCCACCCCATACTTTCTTCTCCACAAGAGAGCCAACACTTAAAACAAAAAATTAAAAAGTGGAAAAAAGCAGTTGAATAAAACTAACAAACACATCAACAAAGTCCAACATTCGATCATTGTTTCATAACCATAGTCTTCTTCCTCTGGATAGAGGGACCATACCTGTGATTTCATTAGTATAGAGAACTCTTGGGTGAAGTAACCCACTCTGCCTATGCAAGTGTCATTTTCTCGCCAATCTAGAATCTAGAAAGTTGCCTAAGTGACTTACCTCCTAGTCACACAGGCCCATATATGTCAGAGGTGAGATATGAAACCAGATCTTTTTGAATATGAGGCCTGTTCTTTATCTTCTAGACCATGCTGCCTCTTGAAACTTGGGGATGTATGTATTATCTTACATTGGGTTCAAAGAATCAGTTGCAAAGTACAAAATAAGGAGGCCTGGGTACATAGTAAGAGATCTGGGAGTTTTAGCATACCACAAACTCAGTGTGAGTCAACAGTGTGACATGGAAACTAATAAAAGCCTTAATGCATTAAGAAATACTTAGTGGGGCAGCTAGGTGGCGCAGTGGATAGAGCACCGGCCCTGGAGTCAGGAGTACCTGAGTTCAAATCTGGCCTCAGACACTTAACACTTACTAGCTGTGTGACCCTGGGCAAGTCACTTAACCCCAATTGCCTCACTAAAAAAAAAAAAAGAAAAAAAAAAAAAGAAATACTTAGTGACCAGGACTAGAGAGATGATAATGTGGTACTCTGTCCTGGTCAGGACATATCTGTTGTTATTATATTTAATTCTGGGTGCCACATTTTAGAAAGGCCAGTGACAAACTATAAAATGTCCAAGAAGATTGATGATGATAGTGAATTACCTGTAAATTATACCATATGATAATTGCTTGGGGTAAATGGGGTGTTTAGGGAGGACTAGCACGTTTGATGTGAAGGCTTGCTGTGCCTACCTGTCACCTAACTCTCATTTGTGGCTCCAAGAAGCTGTAACATGCAAAGCAGCCACATCCTAGTCAAATTGTCTTGACAGACAGGTTAAACCAGGTTAAAGATAACTGACAGGCCTCAAACCCATTGGTGAGTTAATGGGTTTTCTACCCAAAATGGGCAGATGAGAAGAGTTTGTTCCAGCAGCTACAAAGGTGGCCGAAGCAAGTGCTATGGAGCACCTAAAGCTTGGTCAGGCATTGAAGATGCCAAGGTCACCCAGAGCATCCCAGACCATTGCCAGTCATCTTAACTTTTGTCTTGCCACTAGATTGAGATGACTCTGGAAAAGAAAGAGAGGCTGACAACTTTGAACAACTCTGCCTCACTTAAATTAAATACACTCACAAGTCAAAACATCATTCCATGATGTTATTGGTCCTCCTCAAAAATGAAGGACAAACAACAACAAAACATCTTGAAGTAGTCGGAGATGCTTATCTTGGAGGAGAGAAGACTTAGGAGGGATATTATGACCATCTATTTAAAAGTCTATCATGTGAAACAGGAATTAGATTTGTTATTTTTGATCCCAAGGGGCATAAATCTTAAGAGTAAATGCTAGGGGGCAGCTAGGTGGTACAGTGGATAGAGCTCCAGCCCTGGAGTCAGGAGAACCTGAGTTCAAATCCGGCCTCAGACACTTAACACTTACTAGCTGTGTGGCCTTGGGCAAGTCACTTAACCCCAATTGCCTCACTGAAAAAAAAAGAGAGTAAATGCTAGAAGTTGCTGAGAGGTAAATTAAGCCTTGATTTAAGGAAAAAGTTCCTAATGTGATATCTCTGATGATTATGGCACTGTACATGTTCTAAATCAACTTGTGTACTCCTCTCCTTAAGCATACTGAAAGCAGCAAGTCACTGTATTAATTATCCAATGAGGGAATATAATATTTGTGTTGCCCACCAAGTGGCATTTTATATAAGCCACCAGGCCAAAGGTCTCTGTACTCAAGTGTGTATGTAGGATAGTTAGACTTCCTAATAGGCTAAAGAATCTCTCCTGGTCACCAGAGAGTGCTTAGCCTATATCTGTCAAGAATACTCCCCAACTTCTTACCTGGCTGTTTCTCTTTACAACTTCCCCCTGATACTTAACATACTGTCACCATATATTTATTGAATATAAAGAAAAAGGAAAAACAGGGGTCATACCCTTCTTTTTTTGGTGGGGCAATTAAGTGCCCAGGGTCACACAGCTAGTAAGTGTCAAGTGTCTTAGGCTGGATTTGAACTCAGGTCCTCCAGGGCTGGTGCTTTATCCATTGCACCACCTAGCTGCCCCTGTCATATACTTCTAAATGGGGCCTTTTGCCTTCCAATATCACATAAACTTTTTTTTACTTGCCTTCCAGATCTTCAGGGTTGTCAACAGGACATTCACAAACCACTCCTAGCCAAAGTCATGGAAAGGAGTAAAATGAGGATGTGTGTGTGTGTGTGTGTGTGTATGTTTGGGACCCCATCTTCAGATCATAGACTCTAGCATGGGTGAATGTGATGGAGGAGTGTGGGAAAGAACATTGGAAATAAGTCTTCTCAGCTCACTTGTCTGGACTAGATTTGTAAGAGGTGATGATATCAATACTTGGGATCTTCTCTAGTCAAGACTCCTGCCTCTCTCTCTGCTCCAGGATCATAATCTCCTGCTCATTTCCGGTCTCCAAGAGTCCCAATCACCAGTAAATAGAGTTTTGAGGGCTGTGGTAAAGTGGGGACTACGACAATGACAGTCTTAAGGTCCTCCAGTTCACTTCATAGGAGCTAGGCAGTCTCATTCTAGTGGTTCTTGCCACTTGCCCACAAACACCCAAATGGTGATCAGAAAAATTGAATCCAAAACAGAAAGAATAAAAGGCCAAATCTGTGTGCCATAGTATACAGTTTGTGTTATCTCTTGTTCTAGAATATTCTCAGGACAGTGTGCCTTCCCTTTCCACTCTCTGTCTAGAAAATATGGGGACAGTCTCACTTTCCATTATCTTCCAAATTCTGCATATCTTTGACTCCTCCTGTAAAAGCTTACGGGGATGGGGGGTGGGGGGGTAGGGGGGCAGCTAGGTGGCACAGTGGATAAAGCACTAGCCCTGGATTCAGGAGGACCTGAGTTCAAATCTGGCCTCAGATACTTGACACTAGCTGTGTGACCCTGGGCAAGTCACTTAACCCTCATTGCCTTGCCCCCCCCAAATAAATAAATAAAAGCTTACAGGGCCCTCAGGCCCCCATAGAAGTAAAACAGTAAGTCAGAAGCACTAGCTACTTTAATGATTAGAGCTGCCTTCAAGCAGAATTGGTTGTCATTTGAGGTAGTAGGTTCACCATCACTAGATGTCTTCAAGAAAGACTGGATGATCATTCGTTGGATTTATTGCAGTGCAGCAATAAATTGGACTCACTTCTGGAGTTCCTTTTAATTTTGATATGCTGTGATTATTTCTGGTAGCAAAAAACTGGAAAGAACCCATGTGACAAAAACTGGAGAAGAGCTAAACAAATTGTGACATATGAATATAACGAATTTTACTGTGAATGGAATTTTATTGAGTTGTAAGAAATGACAAATATGAAAGCTATAAGGTAATAGGGGGAAACACATGAAGTGATACAGAATGGGGAAAAAAAGAACTAAAAGAACAATATAGACATGCACTACTACTGTTGTACAAATCATAATAGCAGCCACAACTAGAAAAGCACACAGGAAAGGAGAGAAAAAGATGTTCAGAAAGGGACAGAGGCACAAATAGGGTAATACTCCATTGTTAATGTGTACATTTATTTTTATTTATTGTAAATTTTTAAAAATTATATTTTAAGTACAATCATTTTGTGTTCTTAGTATAATTGAACTATTTGGGTTTGTTGATACTAATTTTTTACTTTTGAATAACTACAAATGCTAGAAGAAGTATAGATTTTTTATTAGTTTAAAACTGAATGTAGAGGGGGCAGCTAGGAGGCACAGTAGATAGAGCACTGGCCCTGGATTCAGGAGTACCTGAGTTCAAATCTGCCCTTAGACACTTGACACTTACTAGCTGTGTGACCTCGGGCAATTCACTTAACCCCAATTACCTAAAAAAAAAAAAAAAGACTTAAAACTGAATGTAGAAAGGGGGCCGTACCAGGCTGTGAGCAGAGTTCAACCCCGCAATCATGCCAAACAGACCCCAAACATGCTGTGCAAGGGGATCTTACCCATAGCCTCTGAATCAGCAGTAGCACCAGTGTCCTCTGGAACTAAGCTTACCCTCAAGTGAGAGGGCTGAATGGCTTCCCCAGGGGATGGAAAATACAGGGGTGTCTTCGGGACATGAGGAGAAATTTGGCTATCCCACCCCAGAAGGGAACCAGGAAGAAATCTTGAGTGGAGGGAGGCCCAGGTTGGGGAGGGGCACAAGCTCTTCAAAGCTAACAATCACAACACATATAGTTCTGCTGGCTGGTTAATTAGCAAGTTGGCTTGAGGTTACCTTGGGACAAGAGAACAGACCAGGCAAGAGAAAAACCTGCCCTCCCTCAAACTAAAACACTTGGGACCCTCTAAAGCTTGGGACAGTGTAGCTTGGAAGTAGGGCCCCCACTGTAAGAGAGAGTTAAAAGTCAAGTAAAAAATGGATGAGCAAGCAATGAAAGTTGAGAACAATAGAAAGTTTCTTTAGCTACAAGGAAGATCAAGGTACACCCTCAGAGGAGGTTAACAACCTCAGGGCCCCTACATCCAAAGCTTCCAAGAAAAATATGAATTGGACTTAGGCCATGGAAGTGCTCAAAAGGGACTTTGAAGAGAAAGTAGGAGAGATAGAAGGAAGATTTAGAGAGGTGGAGGAAAGAATAGAAAGAAAAATGAGAGTGATGCAGGAGAGTCATGAGAAAAAAGTGAACAGGTTGAAAAGCCAAATGAAAAAGGAGATAAAAAAGCTATTTGAAGAAAATTATTGCCTAAGAATTAGTATTGAACAAATGGAAGCTAATGACTTTATGAGAAACCAAGACACAGTAAAGCAAATCCAAATGAATAAAAAAAAAAATAGAGGACAATATGAAATATCTCCTTGGAAAAACAGCTGACCTGGAAAAGAGACCCAGGGGAGATCATTTGAAAATCACTGGACTGCCTGAAAACCATGACCAAAATAAGAGTTTAGACTTCCAAGAGATTGTCAGGGGAAATTGCCCTGATATTCTAGTAGCAAAAAGCAAAATAGAAATTGAAAGAATCCACCAATCACCTTCTGAAAGATATCCCAAAAGGAAAACCTCCAGGAATATTATAGCCAAATTCCCGAGCTCTCAGGTCAAGTATAAAATATTGCAAGCAGCTAGAAAAAAGGAATTAAAATACTGTGGAGCTCCAATAAGGATAAAATAAGATCAAGCCACATCTACATTAAAGGACCAGAGGACATGGGATATGATATTCCAGAGGGCAAAGGAACTGGAAGTACAGCCAAGGATCACATACCCAGCAAAACTGAGTATAATCTTTCAAAGGAAAAAAATAGGACTTCAATGAAAAAGAGGGCTTTTAGGCATTCTTGATGAAAAGACCTGAACTGAATAGAAAATTCGACTTTCAAATACAAGACCCTAGAGAAGCATAAAAAGGTAAACAGGAAAAAGAAATCATGAGGGATATTAAAAGATTAAACTGTTTGCATTCCTACATGAGAAGATAATACTTCTAACCCATGAGAACTTTCTCAGTAAGGAAATCACAGAGGACACAGGTCTGAACTGAATATAAAAGGAATGATATCTATAAAGCATTTATGTTTTGTTCTTTGTGGGGCAAACAGGGTGGAGTGTCTTATGTCTGGGGTCAGATTTGGGCTCAGGGCCTCCTGGGTCAAGGGCTGGTGCTTTGTCCACTGTGCCACCTAGCTAACCCATGATGACATCTTTAAAATAGGGTTGAGGGGCAGGAGGAATGCACTGGGGGAGGGTGAAGGGGAGAGGTGGACTAAGGAGAGGTAGCTCCCATGAAGGAAATGAAAAAAGCTTATGATGGGGAGGGAAAGAGGTGGAAGGAGTGGGGGAGTGAGTGAACCTTATTATGATCAGAATTGGCTCAAAGAGGGAATAACATACATACTCAAGCAGGCATAGTAATATATTTTTGCCCTGAGGGAAAGTGGGAGGGGAAGGAGATAAGGTGGAAAAGAGGGGAAGGAGGGAAGGGCAGAATGGGGGAGGGAGTAGGAAAAAGCAAAACACTTTCCAGGAAGGGGAAGATGTTCTGCATAACTACACAAGTATGACACATTGAATTGCTGGATTTCATAGGGAGAGTTGAAGAAGGAGGTAGGAAGAAAAATTTAGAATACAGAATTAGCTCAAAGACCTTAATCTCATCAGAGTGGGCTCAAGGAGGGAATAACATTCACATTCAATTGGGAGGAGTAATCTATTTAAACCTACAGGGAAGTAGGAGGGGAAGAAGATAAGGAAGGAAGGGTGAAAGAAGGGAGGGCACAGTGGGGGAGGGGACAGTCAGAAGTAAAACACTTTTGAGGAGGAACAGGGTAAAAGAAGATAGAAAATAGAGTAAATATCATGGGAAAGGAATACGATGGAGGGAAATAGTTATGATGATTGACTATAATGGTAAAATGTATGATACATACTTTGCTGGGCTATTGTGAAGAAAATTCTTTCTCAAGTTTAAGGTACTGTATAAAAGTTATGATGAACAGGATGCTATCAGAAAAACCTGGAAAGACCTACATGAACTGAAGCAGAGTGAAATGTACTGTATACAAAATAACAGCAATAGTGTAAGATGATCTGCTGGTTATCTTCAGCAAGGCAAATGAGCCAATATAACCCTGAAGGACTTATAAAAATTGAAACCCATCTGCAAAGAAAGAACTGATGGTATCTGAAAACAGATTGAAACATATTTTAAAAAAATTTTTTTCTTTGAAAATTCCTTAATCTGAAGTTTTGTTTTTTAACTGTTTTCTCTCACAACCTAGCTAATGGGGGGATATTTCCCATGCATGACTACGCATGTATAATTTATATTGAATTGCTTGAGGGGTGGGAAGTAGGAAGGGAGGGAAGAAGAGAAGTTGAAACTCAAAGGTTTGTTTTTTTGTTTGTTTTTTGCGGGGCAATGAGGGTTAAGTGACTTGCCCAGGGTCACACAGCTAATAAGTGTCAAGTGTCTGAGGCCGGATTTGAACTCAGGTGCTCCTGAATCCAAGGCCGGTGCTTTATCCACTGCACCACCTAGCTTCCCCAGAACTCAAAGTTTTAAAAAATTGATGTCAAAATTTGTTTTTACATATATTTTGGAAGATAAAATTCTAAACATATAAAGGATTAAAAAATTGAATGTATATAGCACTCTCCATGCTGGCATATAACCCAGAAGCAAATAACTAGTGTATGGCAGGTAACTCGTTGATTCATTGATTCATTCATTTATTTATTTATTTTGGTGGTGCAGTGGGGGTTAAGTGACTTGCCCAGGGTCACACAACTAGTAAATATCAAGTGTCTGAGACCAGATTTTAACTCAGGTCCTCCTGAATCCAGGGCCAGTGTTTTATCCACTGAGCCACCTAGCTGCCCCCCTGCCAGGAAACTTATTAAAGAGTTGTAGTTTTGCTTTCTTATTGTATATTTTGACAACCAATGGTGAACTGAGGAAGGATATATGTACCAACAAGTTTAGTCATTTTTGTATCCCAAGGAAGTCATTTATAAAAAAAAGAAAAGTCCCATATAGACCAAATTATGTATAGCAGCTTTTCTTAAAGTAGGGAACTGGGTAAAAAAGGAAATACCCATTGATTGTGGAAAGGGCTTAAACAAATTTAAGATATGAATGTAATGGAATATAATCATGCTTGTAAGACCTAATGAATATGATGAATACAGAGAAGCAAAGAAAGACAAGAATTTACACAAATAAGTAATCAGAAGCGGGAAAACTATTGTGAGGGCTGAAATTTAATATATGGAGCATTAATTGGGTGACTCGCCAAAATATTGGGGTCCCAGAAATAATGAGGGACCCCTCCCCACTGAACTGTCCTTTTAGATATTTCTCCCAGGCCAATAAGAAAGGAGCCTTACAGCTTCTTTTCCACAAAAGGATCAGATTTTATTACTTGAGAACTAATTAAACAACAAAAGTGAAACTAATAAAAATCAAAGACAAGGAAGTAGGAAAAAGAAATACAGATAACTTCTCTTAACTCACCACACCTGGGATGTCTGCAGTTGCTCTGCCACCGGAAAAGTAGCCAACAAAAGAGAGAGAGAGAGAGAGAGAGAGAGAGAGAGAGAGAGAGAGAGAGAGAGAGAGAGAGAGAGAGAGAGAGTGAGTTCTGGAAATGCCTCAGCTTCCCCTCAGGGAGCGTTCAGTCTTCCTCCCCCAAAAGGGGAGGTCCTTCAAAAACTGCCTATAGAGAGTTCTCCTTCTGACCTCAGTAGCATACAATGATTACAACAATATAAATGGAAGAAAAAAAAACACTGGAAAAACAATCAAAACAAAATTATAATGGCCAAATTTGTCTCTGAAGAAAATATAGAATTGTCCTTCCTCTCTTTTACAAGACGGAAAATGCTGAGTATCAAACACTGAATTTAATGTTGGACAAGGTTGACATGTTAGTTTTGTTGAGCTGATTTTCCCATGTCTTTTTAATTTTTTGTTTTAATGTTCCTATGGGGGAAGGGAAAGGATATATTAGGAAATGTAGGTAATGTAAAAGTTAAAAGATATTAATAAACATTTTTTTAAAAATTTAGGCATGCATTCTATTTCATTTGACCTTGTTATAAAATGTTTCTCACACTCTCCCACTACCACCATCTCCTGTCAGGTATATCACTGGGAGTAGGTAGACAACATGAAAACATCTCCTCTAATGATTTTACCAAATGACAATTAGGGACAGGAGGATGGTCCCTGAGCCATATTTCATATTTTACCTCAATTAAAGAACAGGCATATTAATTTTGGCTTAAGTGTGTTTTTTATAAATTGGCTCCTTTGTTTAAAAAAGCAACAAATCTGATGTCTCTTCTCATTTAGAGTTTAGGTTTATGAAGAAGCATTTTTACATAGAGACAGATGAGCACTAGAGAGGGATTCAGGAGACTTTGGTTCCAGCTTCAGCTATGACTCTGTCACTAATTAGTAACATGACCTTGAGAACCTTCATCTTAACCCCTCCTGGGGACTCAGGTTTCTTGCTCTATATATAAGAAGAAGGGATTCGCCTATCAAATATCTTAAGCACTAACATTTTGATTCTTTATCACATTCTTATCTTATTGACTTTGGGGTGTGGTTGCCAAGCATGCGGAAAGGGTCCAGATTTGAGATTTCATTAATGTAGGGACCTCTTGGTATGGAAACTCCCTCTACCCATACAGATAAACAGCTTATCTATAACCTCTAGTTCTAGAGCATTGCCTGGGGAACAAAGAATTTAAGCAATTTACCCATGCTTAAATAGCTAGTATATGTTATGTACAAGAATTAAACCCCAGGCTTTCTTGACTCCCAAAGCTCCCTATCTACTATGACATACTTAATAGGCACACTCTTCAGTAAACAGGCTGCCATGCTAGGTTTACAACCAGAGAGCACAAGTGACCCTTTCAGAAAGACAGAGTGTAAAACTAGGTCATGGTAAATAGCAGGGGTTTCCAAGGAACTGGAAAGTTGTGACCAGACCCTAGAACACAGCTTTGTTTTTTGTTTGTTTGTTTGTTTTTAACTTGTAGAATATGATTTTATAAAATCAAATTGAAAGTTACTTTTCTGTTTTCTTTTGTGCCTCTTTGTGTGTATGTGTGTGTGTGTGTGTGAGGGGGAATTCACCCCATTCAATTTCTTCCCTCCTTCTTCCATGCAATTTCTTTTTACCCCTTTATTTTGTTTTCTTTGGTGTCATTCCATCAATGTTACCTTATGACCACACCCTCTGTCTACATATACTCCTTCTAATTATTCCTATAATGAAGTTGTTAAAGAATTACAAACATTATCATCCCTTCAATGTTACCTTATGACCACATCCTCTTTACATATAGTCCTAATTGATCTTATAATAAAGTTATTAAGACTTACAAATATTATCATATAGAACTAGAAACAGTTTAACCTTATTAAATTTCTTACAGTTTTTCTTTCTTGTTTATTTTTTACCTTTTTATGTTTCTCTTGAGTCTTGTATTTGGAGGTCAAATTTTTTATTCAACTGGCATTTTAATCAGAAATGATTGAAAGTCTTCTTGTTCTCTCATACACGTAACACAGATAATAGATGGATTAAGTACAAGAACTAACTTTGATAGGTTGTTACAGTGAAACTTCCTTTTGTCATTGTTGAGGGAGATGACATTTTTGAAAATCCTTTGTATAAAACCATTCAAATTCCAAATGCCTGGCCTTCTTATGTGGTCATATTAATTCCTGCCCCTTCTCCAGGAGAATGCTGTGAATTGGGTTAGGTTTAGAGAATCCTGGGCTTCTAGAGAAAGGTTTTCTAAGAATAAATGATGTTACTTCCTTTCAATTAAGCAATCATTTATCTTATAGGTAACTCTTATAACTCAATCTCTTATAGGTAACTTGCTGGACTCTAGAGAAATGAGGATAGATATGGTATGGTCCTAGCTCTCAAGGAGCTCATAACCATAAATAGCAGTAACAGGACAACAAATAGCAATAGATGACTGCTCTAAAGGAGGGGGAGATAAATGGAAAGAAGCTATAGCTCCTAGTAAAGTCCTGTGAGATATTTCACTTGAGGTGAGAGAGTCGAAGAAGGCTTCACAGAGGAGAAGACATATGAGCTGAGCATTTAAGGAAGGGAAAGACTGCAAATGATAGAGGTGAGAGATGGGAGGTAGAGGAGCAGGTCTATTTCAGACATAAACAAAGGTACAGAGAAGGGGAAGAGCAACATGAAAATGGAGAATGGCAAGTAAGCCAGCATGACTGATATATAGACTACATGAGGGTAGCCGTATGAAATAGACTGGAAAAGTAGCTTGGAGATAGTCTGTGAAGGGCTTGGAATGTCAACGTTAGCAATTCAAACTTTATTTACTAGACCTTTGTTTGCCAACAATGTGTTGGGACAGCAGGTTAAAATGATCATCATTGTGGGTTAGGAAAATTATTTTCCAAAGGGATCAAGGCCTAGGCCATAAACATGAACTTAAAAATGAAATGTATTTGGGGCAGCTAGGTGGCGCAGTGGATAGAACACTGGCCCTGGAGTCAGGAGTACCTGGGTTCAAATCCAGCCTCAGACATTTAACACTTACTAGCTGTGTGACCCTGGACAAGTCACTTAACCCCAATTGCCTCACTAAAAAAAAAAAAATGAAATGTATCCACAAATCATAAATGAAGAAAGGGATGGAAAAGGATTTGTTAAAGTAATGAGTAAGGAAGGAGTAAAAAGAGGAAGTCACCTTCATGAGAAAAGTGGCATAACTGTTCATATCCTTTGAACCAATGACCTCTTTAGTGAGCATATACCCTAAGAAAGTAAAAAAAAAACAACACCCAAAGATACAATATTATATCTATATTTGTACACACATATACACATGTTGGTATACAAACATATATACATACATATACACATATATACTTACATGTATGTGTGTAAGTAAATCACAAGTAATCATGCCTTTTGAGTATGGCATGGAACCTATTGTGATCCGTACCATGTGGGTGGTAATAGCCTCATTGATTGACTTCCTTTATCTTTAAAAATGATGAGACAGAACTAGTTTCTCTCTTTCTACCATCCTCCCACTGTGCTCCTACCTGCTATGCCCAGCCCAATATGGATATCATGAACTAAACTCATGAGAGGGGAAGGACACTCCTTCCCCTGCTCTCTCTTACTTCTGAATCCAAGAAATGGTCTTGGGAATGTTTGTTTTTGGTCTGTGTTGTTTGTCCTCACTTTCAGGTACCAGAGGTTATCCCCATAGGACCAGGAACTTGAGCCATGGTGACTTTGGAGCTAGGATAGCAGGTACTGGCATGGTACAGCCAGCCTGGCTGGCACAGAAACCCCAAGAATCCTGGGACCTGAGCCCAATGTGGGTTTTGAATTTGGAATTGGGACTGTGTTCCAAGGGAATTGAGCTAAGTTATTATGAACCTAACCCCTTTTCCCTACCTAGAGACAGAGGTGGTACAAGGGGGAAGGAGGATTGTGATTGTCATCTGTTGGGAGAAGTAAGTTTGTATATTTACAAATATACCTTCTCAAGTAACTTTCTTCCTTTCTTTTCCTTCCTTCCTTCCTTCCTTCCTTCCTTCCTTCCTTCCTTCCTTCCTTCCTTCCTTCCTTCCTTCCTTCCTTCCTTCCTTCCTTCCTTCCTTCCTTCCTTCCTTCTTTCCTTCCTTCCTTCCTTCCTTCCTTCCTTCCTTCCTTCCTTCCTTCCTTCCTTCCTTCCTTCCTTCCTTCCTTCCTTCCTTCTTTCCTTCCTTCCTTCCTTCCTTCCTTCCTTCCTTCCTTCCTTCCTTCCTTCCTTCCTTCCTTCCTTCCTTCCTTCCTTCCTTCCTTCCTTTCTTCTTCCTTTTTTCTTTCCCAGAATATTCAATAGAGTATGTGTGTGTGTGTGTGTGTTTTTGTGTGGTAGCAAAAAGTGACAAACACAACAACTAGATACTGTAGAGGATAGAGCCCTGGCCCTGGAATCAAGAAGACCAGAGTTCAACTACTAATGCATTATTGGTGGAGTAGTGAGCTGATCCAGCCATTCTGGAGAGCAATTTGGAACTACATCCAAAGAGCTATGGGGCCTTTGACCCAGTAATATCACTAGTAGGTCTGTATCCCAAAGAGATCATAAAAAAGGGAAAAAGGTCGACATGTACAAAAAATATTTATAGTAGCTCTCTTTGTGGTGGCAAAGAATTGGAAATCGAGGGAATGCCCATCAATTGGGGAATGGCTGAACAAGTTGTGGTTTATTAATGTAATTGAATACTATTGTGTTGTAAGAAATGACAACCTGGCAGATTTCAGAAAAACCTAGAAAGACTTAAATGGATTGATGCTGAGAGAAGTGAGCTGAACCAGGAGAACACTGTGCACATAACAGCAACATTGTGCGATGATCATCTGGGATAGACTTAGCTCTTTCCAGCAATACAATGATCCTAGACAATTCCAAAGAACTCACAGTGGAAAATATTCTCCACATCCAGAAAAAAGAACTGTAGATTCTGAATACAGATTGAACCATACTGTTTCTACTTTTGTTTTTTATTTTTTGAGGTTTTCCCCTTTTGTTCTGATTCTTCTTTCACAGTATGACTAATGCAGAAATATGTTTAATGTGATTGTACATATATAACCTATATCAGATTGCTTTCTGTCTTAGGGAGGGGGGAGGGAAAAGAGGGAGGGAGAAAAATTTGGAACTAAAAATCTTATGAAAACAAATTTTGAAAACTATCTTTACATGTAACAGGAAAAATACTTATTGATTGAAAAAATTTTTAAAAGATCAGAGTTCAAATTCTGCTACAAATACTTATTGGCTATGTGACCTTGAGCAAATAAATTAACCTCTTTTTGCCTCAGTTTCCTCATTTGTAAAATGGAGATAAAATTAGCACCTACCTCCCAAGTTGTTGTGAGGATCCAGTGAGATAACATGTAAAATACTTTACAAACCATAAAGTGCTATATAAATGTTCATGATTATTATTACCCATCAATTGAGGAATGGCTGAACAAACACAATTTTGTGAATATATGTGAATATAATGGAATATTACTGTGCACTAAGAAATAATGAACGTGAAAATAATGACATAGGACAATTCCTGCAGCAGAAAAATCTATAGAAGAACGTGCTGAGATCATTTTCCAACCAAGGAAAGTTTGGAAGCTCTGAAGGAGAGAGCTGGTGTGCCAAGAAAGGAGTGGAACCCAACCCCCACAGTTGCACTGACACAGATTCAGTTCCAGGAAGGCCTCGCCAGAAAAAGAGGCCCCCAGAACCTCTGAATCAGCTGCAGCGCCAGTGTTGTCTGGAACTAAGCTCACAGTCTGGTGAGAGGGCTAAGCCCTTGGCAGGGAGAAGATTAGAAGGGTTTCTGCTGGTACTGAGGTAGGACTTGGGTTTTTCACCCCTGCAGGGAACCAGGAGGTAGGCTTGAGTAGCAGTGGCCCAGGTGGGGGAGCGACACAGGCTTGTCAGAGCTGACAACCACAGCACACAAAGCTGGTTGATTAGCAAGTTGGTCTGGGGTCATCTATGGACCAGGGAATGGGCCAGGTGAGTGAAGAACCTGATCCTTAAATCATACCACCTGGGACCCCCTAAAGGTTGGGACAGTGCAGCCTGGAAACAGTGCCCCACTTTAAGGAGCTAAAAGTCAAGTAAAAGAAAGGCAAGATGAGCAGATAGAGAAAGGCGAGGACCATAGAAAGTTTCTTTAGTGACAAGGAAGATTGAGGTGTACTCTCAGAGGAAGATGTCAGTGTCAGGGCCCCTATATCTAAAGCTTCCAAGAAAAATATGAATTGGTTTCAGGCCAAAAAGACTCTCAAAAAGGACTTTGAAGATAAAGTTAAAGAAGTAGAGGAAAAAATGGAAAGAGAAATGAGAGTGGTGTAGGAAAGACATAAGAAAAAAGTCAACAGCTTGAAAAGTCAAATGGAAAAGGAGATACAAAAGCTCTCTGAGAAAATAATTGCCTAAGAATTAGGACTGAACAAATGGAAGCTAGTAACTTTATGAGAAACCAAGACCCAATAAAGCAAATCCAAATGAATAAAAAAATAGAGGGCAGTGGGAAATATCTTCTTGGAAAAACTGCTGACCTGGAAAATAGATCCAGGAGATATAATTTTAAAATTATTGGTCTACCTGAAAACCATGATCAAGGAAATAACTTAGACATCATCTTCCAAGAAATTGTCAGGGAAAATTGCCCTGATATTCTAGAAGCAGAAGGTAAAATAGAAATTGAAAGAATCTACCAATCACTTCCTGAAAGAAATCCCCAAAGGAAAACTCCCAGGAATATTATAGCCAAATTCCAGACCTCCCAGGTCAAGGAGAAAATATTGCAAGCTGCCAAAAATAAAGAATTCAAGTACTGTGGAGCCACAGTCAGGATAGCATAAGATCTAGCAGCTTCTACATTAAAGAATCAGAGGTCATGGAATATAATATTCCAGAGGTCAAAGGAATTGGGATTACAACCAAGAATCATGTACCTAGCAAAACTTATATAATCTTTCAGAGGAAAAAAATGGGGCTTCAATGAAAAAGAGGACATTCAGGTATTTGTGATGAAAAGACCTGAACTGAATGGAAAATTTGACTTTCAAATACAAGACCCTAGAGAACCATAAAAAGTTGGAGTTAGGTGACATGCCTGGGGTTGCGAAATGGGTGGGTGTCTTGTGTCTGAGGCCGGATTGGGGCTGGGGTCCCCCTGGGTCCAGGGGGATGCTTTGTCCACCATATCACCTACCTGCCCCATGAGAACATTTTTAGTGTAAAATTGAGGGGTGAGAGGAATGCACTGGGGAAGGGGAGAAGGGCAGAGTTAGCATGGGGTGAAATCCCACATGAAAGAAATAGGAAAGGGTTTATAGAGTAGGGGAAGAGATGGGGGAGAAGCAGGACAGTAAATGAACTTTACACTCATCAGAATAGGCTCAAATACCTTAATCTCATCAGAATTGGCTCAAGGAGGGAATAACATACACACTCAATTGGGTGGAGAAATCCAGCTAATCCTGCAGGAAAATAGGAGGGGAAGGGGATAAAGAGGGAGGGGCAAAAGAAGGGAGGACAGATTGTGGGAGGGGACAGTCATAAATAAACCCCTTTTGAAGAGTGATAGGGTGAAAGAAGATAAATAATAGAGTAAATATCATGGGGAAGGGAATAGGATAGAGGGAAACAGTTAACAATAGTAATTATGAAAAAGAGAAAAGGGGGAAAATTGTACAAAAAGTATAGCAACTCTTTGTGGTAGCTGAGAATTGGAAGTCAAAGGAATGTCCATCAATTGGGGAATGACTGAAGAATCTGTGGTATATGATTGTAATGGAGTGTTATTGTGCTGTGAAAAGTTATGGGCAAGATGATTTCAAAGAAACCTGGAGAGACTCATATGAACTGATGTATAGTGAAGTGAGCAGAACTGGGAGGACACTGCACAGTGACAGCAGTATTGGTCTGTGAGCAATTGTGAATGACTTGACTACTCTCAGCAATGCAATGATCCAAGGGACTAATGATGAAGCATGCTATCCAATTCCCAAGAAAGAACTGATATTGATTGAACATAGACTAAAAAAAAAATCACTTGTAGATCATACATATATAACCTATGTCAGATTGGTTGCTGTCTTGTGGAAGGGGGAGGAAAAAGAGGGAGGGAGAAAAATTTGGAACTCTAAATCTTATGAAAATGAATGTTGAAAACTACCTTTACATGTAACTGGAAAAAATAAAATAAATGGAAATTTAAAAAGAGAAATAATGAACATAAGGAATTCAGAGAAACATGAGATTTATATGGGTTGCCTCAGTATATAAACAGAACCATAAGAACAATATACACAAAAGGATCACAAGAATATAAATGATAAGAGCCCTAAATGTCTTTTGGGCTTTTAGGTAATCATCATAATCCATCTTGGTCATGGGAAAGAGCTGAAGAAATATGCTGATCTCCCTTCAGTAGAGTAGGGAGGGACTGTGGGGACAGAGTGTCACATGCATTTTCAGTTGGAATTATCAAATTGTTTTTGCATCTTTTTTCTTTGTTGTAATTTTCCATTGTAATGGAAGGTAAGGGTTATCTAGAAACGACTCTTATTTAAAGACAAAACAAAACAAAAACTTATTACAGTCATCCATCTCAGGAAGAATGTGGCCTCTACACTAAGAGGCTGGCCATGTTAAAGGGACTTTTGAGGAACTTGATCCTCTGACTTATAGGCCAGAGACTGGTCTTGTACAAGGTGTCATGGGGCAGTCTTCTTCTGGTATATATGTAGGGATGTGTGAGAAACATGCCCAGGTAGGACCATCACTCTCAGTGTTGTTTGTTCTTTGTTTTCAAAGAGGACTAATAACATCCTGGGTGACGACTTGACTTGCTTGTGAATTGGATTTAAGTGAGGCAAAATTGCACCAAGTCATCAGTCTCACTCTTTCTTCCTGAGTCATCCATTGGCAGGTCAAAAGTCAGGATGACTGATGATGGCCTTGGCATCTTTGATTTCTGACCAAGCTTTAAGGCCTCCACATTGCCTGCTCCAGTGGCCTTCAGGGCCATTGGAACAAAATCTTGTCAATCGACCCATTTTATGGGGGAAAGGGGAAATCTTCACATGTTTAGGGTAGACATCACCCTAACCCACTGATGGGTTTGAGGCCTGATAGTCATCCTCAGTCTGGTTTAGCCTGTCTGCTGAGATGGTTTTACTGTAGTGTGGCCATTATACATGCTACAGCTTTGTGGAGCCACAGGTTGAGTTAAATTCTCAGAGTATAGTCTGTTTAGCAAATGTAGTCAGGAGTAGGTTTAGTTTTGTCTGTTTTCCAGGCATCTTTTTTTTTTTTGTGAGGCAATTGGGGTTAAGTGACTTGCCCAGGGTCACACAGCTAGTAAGTGTCAAGTGTCTGAGGCTGGATTTGAACTCAGGTCCTCCTGAATCCAGGGCCAGTGCTCTATCCACTGCGCCACCTAGGTGCCCTACCAGGCATCTTTTGCTGCTATTATGTACTTGTAGGATCAGAGGCTTTTAGAGTACAATCAAGCATAAGCTATGCTTTCTCCCAGCTTTGCCATTTATTAGCTATGTGACCTTGGATAAGTCATTTAACCACTCTATGCCTCAGTTTCCTCGTGAATAAAAGGAGACAATAATTATCAGCATGTTTCATCTCAGAGTTGTGAGAATCAGATAAAATAATGTGCAAAGTGATTGATAAACCATAAAACATTATATAAATATCAGTGATGATTATCAGTTTTCACATATAACTTCTCTGGGCTGCAGTTCCTCATCTACAAAACTGTGGTATTGGGTCATTGTTCTTGAGTTGTTTCAGTTGTGTCCAACTCTTTGTGACTCCTTTTGGGGTTTACTTGGCAAGGATAGTGGAGTGGTTTTCCATTTCCTTCTCCAGATTGTTCTACAGATGATTAAACTGAGGCAAAATGATTTACTTGCTCAGGGTCACACAGCTAGTAAATGTCTTAGGCCAAATTTGAACTCATGAAGATGAGTCTACCTGACTTCAGGCCCAGCACTCTATCCACTGTGCCATCTAACTAATTCTAAGAAGAGAGGAGGGAGGGAGGAACAATGACCCTCCCACTCCTGGAAACAGTCTATTAACCTGGCATCATGGAAATTTTTCTGTATAGTGGAATTTATACAACTGTCTGTTTCACTAACTTACCAAGCAGCCTCCTCATAGGTTAGTCCCTCATGGGCCATGTTTTTCCCTTGACCTTATCAACTATACCATTTAACAAAGCAAATTCATTTAGCATATTCAGGGAGGTTTGGATTCATAAGGACCTTCTCTAAAAGTTCCTTTATTTTAAATGTCACACCATTCCTCTCCACTTGATATTTTTTTTTTTTTGCAGGGTAATGAGAGTTAAGTGATGTGCCCAGGGTCACACAGCTACTAAGTGTCAAGTGTCTGAGGTCAGATTTGAACTCAGGTCCTCCTGAATCCAGGGTGAGTGCTTTATCCACTGTACCACCTAGCTGCCCCCTAAGATCTTTTTTTTTTTTTTGGTGAGGCAATTGGGGTTAAGTGACTTGCCCAGGGTCACACAGCTAGTAAGTGTCAAGGGTCTGAGGCCAGATTTGAACTCAGATCCTCCTGAATCCAAGGCTGGTGCTCTATCCACTGCGCCACCTAGCTGCCCCATAAGTTCCTTTTTTTAAAAAGAAATTTCTATGCCCAAAAGGCCATGAAATGTGCATACCGTTTGATCTAGCAATACTTATTTGTACAAAAATATTTATAGCAGTTCTTTTTGTAGTGGCGAAGAATTGGAAATTGAGGGCATGCTCATCAATTGGGGAATAGCTGAACAAATTGTGGTATATGTTTGTAATGGAATAATATTATGCTATAAGAAATAATGAACAGGTAAATTTCAAAAAAACCTAGAAAAATTTAACTTTAACCAATCCAAAGTGAAATAAGCAGAATCAGGAGGACATTGTACATAGTAACAGCAATATTATATGACAAGCAACTGAGAATGACTTAGCTATTCTCAGCAATACAGTGATCCAAGACAATTCCAAAAGATTCATTATGAAAAATGCTATCTACCTCCAGAGAAAGAATTGATGGAGTCTGAATGCAATTGCATCAAAGCATACTATTTTTCCCTTTCTTTTTTCATGTTTGTTTTCTGTCTTCTTTCACAACATGACTAAAATGGAAATATGTTTTGCATGATTGTACATGTATAACTTCTATTGCTTACCACCTCAGGAATAAATAAATCAATAAAAATAAAGGGAGGGAAGGAGAGAATTTGGAACTCAAAATCTAAAAAAAAATGTTTAAAATGGTTTTATATGTAATTGAGGAAAAATATCTAAAAAAAATTCAAAATTTTAAAAAGTTTCCTACATTGTATTTATCTCCTGTTCTCCTTTCTCTCCTCACCCCACCCCTTCATCTTCCCTAACCCCTGGACTTCACATCTATTTCTATATCACTTCTCTCTGATTCCAAGAAGAAAGGATGTTGATGTCAGGTGTAAAGGAAACAGCCCCTTGCAGAGATGAAAGAATTACCAACATTCTTAAGAAAAATACCTTCAGGGAGTAGTGGTGATGCCTCCAGGGTTTCTTGAAGAGGAAAATAGGAACCCAGGTAGATGATAGGGCTGATGGCTCCAATGATGTGCATTTTCCCTGTCAGGGGCAAAGCAGGCAATCTGGCTGGATCTGAATGCACCTTTGACCCTTCTACAAGGCTTACCTTACTTTTCTTAACAGATACAACAGAGAGGCAGAGAAAAAATAGAAAGCCATAGGTAGAGCAGTAGTAGCACTTCATGAATAAAGATGATAGCGATTGCAAAAGTGCAAATCCTCTGACTCTTGGCCATATAAATGACTAGTCTGGTGAAATTGCTTAATGTCTCTTGATGCTGTTTTTGTCTTTCTTCTGGCTTCAGCACTAGATTTTTGCTTACACATAAATGAAGTCTCCCCTCCTTCCTCCCCCCCACCATCCCTGATAGCATCCCACTAGGAAAATAGAACATCAAATTGCTTTCCTGAACTGTTTTCCTTTTAGCAAGTTATTTTCTAGAGTTTCCCCAGCATGTCTCAAACAGCACCTTAATGCTTTAGCTCCTGAGGCACAACAGTATATTATAAACGATGTGTTTTGAACAACATTATTTAGAGTCTAGATGGGAGTTAACAATTTAATTGCCTTCTTAAGAGCAGCATTTAAATGTGCATTCACGAAAGTGTTAGAGCAAAAGAAAAAGGGATTTCAGGCTTGGCTAGTCCACAAAAATTCTATCCCCTGATGACATTCGTTGGCAATATTGTTTATGCAAAAAATGTATCTTGAAAGGATTAAATTGAGTCAGTATGGTGCAATAAAAAGAATACTAGAACTAGGAGTCATAAAACCTGGATTACCACTTTCTATCTGTGTTACCTTGGATTAGTCACTTCACCTCTCAGGCCCTAATTTCCTCATCTGTATAATGATAATAGTACTATGTAGCAGGGGTTGTATTGGAACCTATGTAAGGATTGGCCTGGAGGGGCTTAATCTATGAAGCATTCATAGAATTGAGTTTCCCTAGACACTGGAGTGATGGAGCAATCCTCACACAGATCTCTTTATCCCCTAATGCAACTGAGCTTCAGAATATTGATCACTGAACTAGGAAGACCACATATTTAGCAGACCTTATAAGGGTTCACTCCACCATCTGGAACTCTCTTCTTGTCAAGTGTTTGGGAAGGAAGAGGGGTTCACTCTACCACTGACACCTTAGCTATGGGCCCAACACACAGAATGGATTAAGAATAGGGGGACCCAGGGGCAGCTAGGTGATGCAGTGGATAGAGCACTGGTCCTGGAGTCAGGAGGACCTGAGTTCAGATCTGGCCTCAGACACTTGACACTTACTAGCTGTGTGACCCTGGGCAAGTCACTTAACCCCAATTGCCTTATACACACACACACACACACACACACACACACACACACACACACACCAGAATAGGGGGACCCTTGCCTCTAAAGAGGCAGCTAAGTGTGCAATGGAAAGGGTATTGGACCTAGTGTTAGAAGAGACCCGAATTTAAGTCTGGCCTCAAACTCTTAGTAGCTGTGTGACCCTGGCAAATCAATTAACTTCTTCCTACCTCAGTCTCTTCATCTGTAAAATGAGAATAATAATACTACCTACTTCCTAGGCTTGTGGTGAAGCCAAAATAAGATACTTTTAAAGTGCTTTGTAAACTTTAAAGAACTATATAAATACTAGTTATTATCATTAAGAAGAGGGGCCAGAACCTTACACCTATCAAAGTAGCTAATATGACAAAAAAGGAAAATGTTGAATGTTGGAGGGGATGTGTGAAAACTGTGATGTTCAGCCTCAGACACTTGACACTTACTTACTAACTGTGTGACCCTGAGCGAGTCATTTAACTCTCATTGACCAGAAAAAAAGAGAAAAGGAAAGAAAAGAAAACTAGGATGCTAATACACTGTTGTAGAGTTGTGAACTGATCCAACCATTCTGGAGGGCAATTTGCAACTATACCCAAAGGAGTATAAAACTGTGCATACCTTTTGATCCAGCAGTACCACTGCTAGTTTTATATCCCAAAGACATCAAAAAAGAAAAGGACCTATTTGTACAAAAGTATTTATAGCAGCTCTTTTTGTAGTGGCTAAAAATTGGAAATCAATGGAATGCCTACTAATGGGGGAATGGCTAAATAAACTGTTATATATGATTGTAATGGAATATTACTTTGCTATAAGAAATGACAAGCAGGATAATTTTAGAAAAACCTGGAAAGACCTACATGAACTGATATATAGTGAAGTGAATAGAACCACAACATTGTGCACAGTAACAGCAATATTGTTTGATGAAGAGCTGTGAATGACTTAGCTATCCCGAGCAATATAATGATCCAAGACAATTCCAAAGGACTAATGACACATACTATCCACTTCCAAAGAAAGAACTGATATTGACTGAACATAAACTGAAGTATGCTATTTTTCACTTTCTTTCTTTCTTTTTTTCCTTTTATTTGAGTACAAAATGATTAATGTCCATAATTGCACAGAACCTATATGGTGGATTGCTTACCACCTCAGGGAGGGGGAGGGAAAAGAGGGAGGGATAGAATTTGGAACTCAAAACTTTAAATAAAAATGTTTATTAAAAAAGAAACAGGAACTAAGATTAATGGGGAAAAAGAGGGGTCAGGCCTTTCTCTTGTCTCCAGCTCTTTATTGCTCCACCCTGGTGCCCCAAAGAAAATAATTTAAAACTTAGATATGGCTCATGTAACGTTTCTACCTAAAGGATATAAAAAAGATACTCAATTCACAGTACAGTGTAAATAAGTTATAGGAAAACTATTTATTTCCTTCACACAAAAGAAATACTTAAAATACAAAACACTCATAAGTGCATATTGACAAAGACTTAAAATTTGAAAAAGTAGCATAGAGTTACTATCATGCTCACCCAAGAGCTTGATATTTCAAACATTAAACTTATCCTGGGACTGCTGAGCAGACATTATGCCCTCACCTTGGCTTTGCACTGTTCAAACAAATTTCTTAAGGTCTTTGTCTTTTGGTAAGCCAGACCGTGTCTAGGGCTTATTCTCCAGGTAGTCATCTTTTCTGAGAAGGATGTAGTTGTCAAAAACTTCTACTGTCAGGGAGTCCTGACAGAGGAAAGCAGACAATTCCCAAAGTCTATCACTCCTGATTCCTATTTGGTCACCTATGCTCACAGAAAGAACAACAGAAAGAGGAGGTAGCCGGACAATTGCGGACCTGTATTAGGTGTGTGCAGGTCAGCAGCATATGTGCTTTTGATGCCAAGCTCTGAGAATGTGCTAAAGCTACTGAGAGAGAGAGAGAGAAAACTGCCCCTCCCTCCCCCAAAAATGTAAGGGAGAAAGATTCACAACATCTTCACATGCTCAGGAGGGAACAAGCACCAGGGGGTGGATTCACTACTTTTAAGGCATGTTGAATGGGCTGTTCTTGGTTCAAGGGCCAGTCCTCTTTGGCACCCCATCATGGGTTGAGGATTGATTCATCACCCCAACGGCAAGTCTATCAGTGCTGAGCCCCCTGTACTACTGGAAATGCCCTGAAGAGTTCACCTCAGGTCCACATATGCTTCCCAGGACAGCTTTAGGGCCTATCACCATTCATGCTGCAGAGCATGTGCTAATCCCTATGTTTGTATTACCTACCTCACATTATTATTGTGGACATCAAATGAGATAATGTACATTCAGTTCAGGCAAGTCCAAACCTTTGATTAACCACTTACTATGTGCCAGGCATTGTGCTAAGTTGTGAGGATATAAATACAAGCAAAAAGAAATATAGTCCCTGTCCTCAAGGAGCCCATTTTCTAACAGGGGAAAGGGAAAGAGAAGGCACTGGTGCCAAACTGTATTGGCTCCTTTGGATCCACCAATGTCACAGAGAGGGAAAACCTGCTGCATGGGCAACAGCTTGTTTTCCATATTGATCTGCCCAGGCCAGCGCCCTGGAGAGGACACTCCAGCTACTCCTCATGGGGTAGATACAACACGGGATGCGGCAGTTACTGGTTATAAGTCACTCAGGAGCTGCAGCTCCTGTATGGACTGCACAGCCACACTGTGGCCTGTGGCTTTTTAAGGCGCTGATGCATGGTCATCTGTGACTGGTGGAGGCCTACTATCTCGAATATGTGCATTCTCTCAATTAATCCTCAAACCAGCCCTGTGAGATAGGCACTACAAATGTACACACACACACACACACACACACACACACACACACATTATAGATTGGCAAACTGAGATTGAGAGACATTAAATAATTTCTGCAATATTCAAACAGCTAGTAAGTGTAGGCGGTGAGATTTGAACCTGAGTCCTGATGAGTAGAAGTCCAGCACTCTATCCACTATACTACACTTCCTCTTTATGTATAGACAGCACTATATAAAGGTGAACTTTTATAGTTATAATAGACAAACTGATTGTCATCAGAAATTAAGAAGTTTTATCTTGCCCCTAAACCCTTCACTGATGAGAAATGCTTAAAACAAATTTTGGTCAGTCTAAAAAGTTGACAACTGCTTTCCCCATCAGTAGGACCAACATTATAGGGGTGATGCATCTGCCAGTGGTGAATAGCATTAGCTGGAAGAAAGATTATTTTAATATTTTGTTTAAGTTCTTTCCTGACCTCTTTCAGATTCTAGAATAATTTGCATGGCATCTACATAGATGAAAACAAATGGGTTGCACTGGCAGCCATACAAAAATAGCCCTCTATATTTATTTTCAGCCAATTTAATACTCTAGTGCAGTTTAAAACAATGAAGACAACAAAACTCACATTCCTTTTTCTTTTCCTCTTTTGGTAGCAATAGGACTATCTTTCAGTTCCTCAAAAGTCTAGGACAGATTTATGTTTACTGGAACATTCTCATTAAAAACCACTTATCCATATTCCTTTGAATACCTTATTACTCTCTTTATATATCTATGATAAGGGCTTTTGAAAACACAATATGTTTTTTTTATTTGGTTTCTCTGCTTGTATCTGTTTCACAAAGATAAAAATGTTACACTGGTGTCTACCAAGTCCATATACTTGGACAACCAACGCTCTATATGTTATATCATTCACCAAACCTCTTCAGCAACCCTTTGAGGAAATACAGAAAGAGCACAAACCATGCTCCTTTTATCAAGGGCAATTAGCAATTATTTTCAAGGGAAATAAGGATACAGTTATTGAATAGAACAGACTTTTTTCCCCATTAAATGCTATATATTATATATTATTATTAACTTTTCATTTTAAAGATGACTTCAAAATCATAATTCAATTTTATAAAATATTAATCAAGTTTTACCTTGAACCCTGTACTAGAAGGGTTTTTCTGGAGTATAGCAAGCCTCCTGTTCCACCTCAAGAGGAAAACAATAAGAATAAGAATAAGAACTGGCATTTATTTGATGCTTCAGTTATGTATCAACATATCTCATGTTAGCCTCACAATAACCTAGAAGGTAGGTGCTATTATTATCTCTGTTTTTTTAAAGAGGCATCTCGGTAGCTACATGGTTAGAGCACTGGGCCTGGAGTCAGGAAGATCTAACTTCAAATATAGTTTGAGTTGTGTGACCATGGGAAAATAATTTCACCTCCATTTGCTTCAGTTTCCTTAACTGTAAAAGGAGGATAGTAAGAGCACCTACCTCCCAGTATTGTTGTGAAGATCAAATGAAATGTTTGTAAAGCACTTAGCACAGTGCCTGGCACATAGTAGGCATTTAATAAATGCTTCCTTTTACAGATGGGAAAACCAAATCAGGCAGAAGTTAGTGACTTGCCCAGGGTCACACAGATTCTAAGTATCTGAGACAGAATTTGAACTAAGGGCTTGCTAACTCCAGATCCAGTGCTCTATCCACCACACTACCTATTATAGAAAGAATCATATTATTTTGGAAACCATCTAGTCCAGGTCTCTCGTTTCATAGGTGATGAAACTGAGCTTCACTGAAGTTAAGTGACTTGTTCAGGGTCACACATCCAGTAAAATTATGATTTCACATCTTTTTTAGGTGGCCCACCTGAGCATCAGAAGGAGAATCAGAATGGTACTTGATAGATTTGGGAGCTCATCAGCTGGGAAATTCCCTCCACGAATGCCAGTTCAGCTACACCTATGTTTGCCTTTCTTGTGTGACCCTTGTCCTTGTCCTCCCATCAGTTTCCCATAGGAAGTCCATCCAATTTGCTAGATGTCATTCTTGCTTTCTGTAGACATTTCTAGGACACCAAGTGGAGCATGAGAGCTGCCCAGATGCCATCTGTCACCTCTGTATTGACCAGTACATTTTCTCTTCCAACCATACATTTCCTGATGATATCTTTTACTTCAGTTCTTCAGAGTTCCTCGTTGATTTTGTATTATAGCCTGCCCACATTTACCCTGAATATCTCCATCTTTCTTTGTATTATATTGCAGGTCTTCACAGACAGTTGTGTTCTATGTATAGTATCCATATAGCAACACTGGCAGAATATTGGTCTTAAGCATATGGGCCTTTGTTTCTAGGACAAACTTGGGAAAGGGAAGGGGAAGGAACAGGCATTTATTAAACATGTACTATGTGCCAAGGCAGACTTGCTCAGGGTCACACAGCTAGGAAGTATCCAAGCTGAATCTGAATTCAGGTCTTCATGACTCCAGATCTAACACTTTACTCTGTAGCTTAGATACCTTCCATGCATGGGTCATTAAAAGAACTTTTCAGTTTGTTGAAAGCAATTGAACCTGCTTTTCTGCTACTCAATTCTGGGTCCACTCATTTTTCACTTGTACTGCCTTTCCTGGATATACATACTGATTGATATATACATACATACATACATACATACATACATACATACATACATACATACACACATATACATTTACATATATACACACGTATATATGTATATATAATATACATCAATATATACATACCAATGGACAAGATTTATCATTCATCTAAATATAAGACATCATTTGGGCAATAGACATGCTTCATCCACTTGGTCTTTCTGTGTGGATGATTAATTCAAACTCTTTAGCTTTGTTAATGATCTCTTCTAGGAGACTCTGTAATGTATCAAGGTTTGATTCAACCAGCAGAATGCCTAAATGTGACACAGAAAAAGAAAGATGAAAGATCACTGAACATTTGGAAGAAAATATGTATTTCTTCCTGAATAGGAAAGAACTATATACCCTGACGAGAGAGAAGCTATTTGACCTCCAAGGAATAAGGCCATGGATCCACGGGTGCTGACAAATGAAAGATCATCTAGGAATCAGAGAAAGGAGAGCTAAGTGGTTCTGGTTGGTGACTTCTTACTGAGAGGTACTGAAGTGGCTATTTCTTCAATAAATAACAACAGATCGCTCTACTGTCCTCTAGGATATATATGTATCCAAGGTATAGCAAAGGACTTCTTAATATCTGTCAAAAGAGATAACTACTGATCATTCTGGTGATTTCTGTGGGTAGAAATCACACTGCCAGAAGCAACCTAGAAAATGCTGTGGAAAATCATTAAGTTTAAGGCAAGAAACTATAGACTGAATGCAGATTGAAGTGTATTATTTTCACTTTTGTTTTTGCTTTTTGGTTGTTGTTTATTCTTTCTTGCATTTTTTCCTTTTTTTCTGATTCTTCTCTTACAACATGACTGATGTAGAAATATGTTTAACATGATTGTAATGTATAACCTATATCAGATTGCTTGCTGGCTTCACGAGGGGGGTGGGAAGGGAAGGTGAGAGAAAAATTTGTAACTCAAATATATCTTTACATGTCATCAGAAAAAATGAAAAATAAAACTAACTAAACAAATAAATAAATTAACAAAAAGGAAAATCAATAGAAGCAGAAATAGAGACAATATTGTCATTGAAGCATACTACCTATTACCTGGATAGAAAGATAAAACAGTTGAGGAATTTAGATAATAGATAAGAGGTCTAGTAGAGAAGCACTTAGGCTATGCTCTCAAGGATCCCCATCATCCTTCTCACCCTCCTCTGAATACTCTTCAGATTTTCAATGACCTTTCTAAAACATGGCACCTCAAAGCACAAACCATACAATCACAGAAGCTGTCCAAATATTGCAGAGAACAATGTGACTATCATTGCTCTGGATGCCATTCCTCCACAAATCCAGCCTAAGTTGGTAGTTAAAAAGCTAATATCATGTCATAACTGTTAATAGAATATTAGCTCTTTAAGATAGATGAGCAAATCCCACTTATTTCACAAATGAGAAAACTACAAACTATACACAGTGATCATGACTTTGAGTCCTGCAAAAAGTCTAGAACATCTTATTAGAAGTATGTTTAATGAAAATTTAGAAAGGGCAATGATCACAAAGAGTCACATGTAGCTAGTAAGTGGCAGTTGGACTCTATTCACCCACAGCAGTTCAAGAGGTTGTTTTCATTTCCTTGCTATGGATATGGAGAGAAAATGAGCCATATTTTGTTCTTTCACTCCTACTGGAATTCTTTTTTTTTTGGTAGGGTAATGGGGGTTAAGTGACTTACCCAGGGTCACACAGCTAGTAAGTGTTAAGTGTCTGAGTCCGGATTTGAACTCAGGTCCTCCTGAATCCAGGGCCAGTGGTTTATCCACTGCACCACCTAGCTGCCCCTGGAATTCTTACAAGGCCCAACTACCCTTGGGTAGAGGAGAAAATTGAAGTGATGGAGCCTGCTCTTTCCCAATGTAGGCTGTTGCTAAAGGGTGAATGGCAAAATGTAAAGCAAACTAACTCCTTCTTCCTTTTGGTGCCCTGGCCTCACCAAAGTTACCCAGTGTTCTTAATCTACCTCTTGACTATCTAGGATCCTTCATCATACTGACTCTCCTGGACCTGTAACACTGCATATTCCATATCTTGTAAGTAGCATTAAAATCTTCCAGGGAAGCAGCAAGAAGTAATGGAACTAGACATGAAATTAGAAAGTTTAGGGTCAAGTCTGGGGTCTACTACTAACTAGTTGTGAAACATCAGGCAAGTGACTTTACCCTCTGAGACTCGGTTTTCAGAATGGGAGATAATGATACATACCTTCCCTATCAAAAAGGATCCTTGTGAGGAATCAAATAGGATGATGCATGGGAAGAACTCTGTGACTAAAAAATGCTATTTAAATGCCAGCTACTATTATCCACACTGAGAAAGCAGAGTAGATGAAAAACATATTATCCATGCTCTGATATTCAGCTGGGTGACCAGTAGGTTGAATTATTCCATACTCATACAGACAAAAACAAACACACAAAATACAGACATGTCTTGGATAGGCTCTGCAGATGTATAATGACTTGGACCCAGAATTAAGGAGGAGGAGAGCAGGATGGATCTCATTTGGGAAATTATACCATTCTTTAAATGATCCCAAATTGCTTGCTGCTGCAAGAGATTTTCACTTTTAAAACCATTATTCTCCCAGTGATGATCTATGCCTGCCAATCATGGAGCACCTTAAACTGGAAAGAACCGAAATTACAAATAACCCAAGGGTCAATGAATGGATGTAAGATCAGTGAGAGGAAGTAGGCCACATCATGTTGCCAGTGATAACTTCTATGTGATTTGTGGTATAAAAATCAATGGGGAAATGGATAATGAAGGTAGACCAGGCATATATTAAAAACGAGAGGCTACATCAAGTCAGTCTACATTGATATTAAAAGTATGAGAGAAAGGTCACTGTGGAGGATTTGTAGAAAGTCAAGGACAAGAATCCTATATCACAGAGAACACTTAGGAACTGCCTTGGCTGGAAAGAATGCCACATGAAATTCCCTGACCCATCAAGGTTTCCTTATTCCTTTCTTGGAAGCCATTGTTCTCTGTTTTTTTTGTTTGGTTGTTTGGTTTTGATTTTTTTTGGTGAGGCAATTGGGGTTAAGTGACTTGCCCAGGGTCACACAGCTAGTAAGTGGCAATCTTCTGAAACCAGATTTGAACTCAGGTACTCCTGACTCCAGGGCCAGTGCTCTATCCACTGCACCACCTAGCTGCCCCCATTGTTCTCTGTTAATGTGTTAGCTGTCCTTAGTAATATTAATCCAAGAAAGCAATGCTCATGGTAGAATTTCTGGCATGTTAGCAGGCTAGTAGGACAGATATTTTGGGAAGTTAGCTCTTCTTATAGCTACTCCAGTCACATCCGTTGGGCTTAGGCCCAACCTCAAAGAAAATAAAATCGGGTCGACTTAAAATTAATTTATTGAGTCTTCTCTGGAAAAGATAGATTGAAAAACTGATTTCTTTATATTGACTGGTTTCTTTTATTTCTAGGAAGGACTGTATATATTATACATATATATCTATAATATATATATTATATAATGTATAGCAAGTGTGTATGTATAGTCAAGAGGTGCATGGGATAGAGCTACTGGACTTGGAGTCAGTGTGAGAAAATAATTATTAATAATGGGTTTTGGGAGGACCCAGTTTCTCTCTACCTATCTCCACTTCAGAGGTAAATTTTTAAGAGAGAAAATTCTAATCTCTTTCAGGGCCTAATGCTGCCAGGGAATTCAAAGAATGGAGATAGAAATCACACATATCTTAATATGCCTTTTCCCTCAGGGAGTCTGTCTCTCACTAGACTTTAATGTCATCAAATGTAGAGTTCATTTTAATATGGCCCACCCTCAGGTCATGTCAACCAATGGAAGTGAATGATGCTAGCCTATTAGCTTTGATCAGTGTGTAAGAGCCATCTCTATCAGAAGAAGAAAAAGACAGATCATGAGGTGAACCCCATTCTGGGCTCATACTCTAGGGGTGCAAGGGTGTTGGTTGGTGAGCACTCTCCTCTTAGGACAGGGTAGCTTGAGGCCATGTGCTTTCTTAGGAATGTGGCACTGGGGAGTGGGGTTGGCTTGGGTTAACTGTCACATGGTCAATGCTTTTCTAGTATTTAATATACTTTAAAAATAAATGCTTACTGCCAAAAATGAGTGCAATAGTCATTAATTTATAAGTAGCAATATTTTAGAAAAACCATTCTGGCCCCCAATAATATAGCTAGAAACAGGTAGCCCCTCAATAATTTATGTAACAGTCAGGAAGACAAGTTCAAATCCTGACTCAGGCAGCAGCTAGGTGGTGCAGTGGATAAAACACTGGCCCTGGATTCAGGAGGACCTGAGTTCAAATCTGGCCTCAGATACTTGACACTTACTAGCTGTGTGACCCTGGGCAAGTCACTTAACCCTCATTGCCCTCAAAACAAAACAAACAAACAAAAAATCCAAATCCTAACTCAGACACTTAGTAGCTAACTTTGTGACCCTGGGCAAGTCACTGAACCTCTGTCAGTCACATTTTCCTCATCTGTAAAATGGGGATAATAATAACACCTATCTCCCAAGGTTTTGGGGAGGATAAGATGAGATAATATTTGTAAAACACTTTATAAGCCTTAAAGTGCCCACACAAATGCTCATTATTGCTATATTTCTGGTCTAAAATTAAAATGTATTTAGTGGTTTGTGGCTGAGGAGCCTGTGTACAGAAATTTTCACTTCTCAATTACTAGGATATAACAGAGAGGAAGCTTTTGGCTCAATATAAGGAAGAATCATCTGACAATTAAAGGTATCGTAACAGAACAGGCTGCCTCATTGTTCTAAGAGTTCAGGCAAAGATTCGATTTCCATAGGGCAGTTACATCACAATGAAATATTCCTAGTATCTGAAAGAACTTTAGAGGTCATTTAGCCCAATCCTTACCTGAATCATGAAATCTTTCTACAATATCTCTTATAAGTGATCATTTATCGTTGGCTTGAAAGACTACAATGATGAGGACTTACTGCTTTATTAGAAAACCTCTTCCAAAATTGGGCTTCTTTAATTCTTCAGTTCCTCCTTATATTGAGTCAAAAGTCTATTGGTCCTTGCTATTTCCCTCTTCTGGGTCTACACGAAGACCTCTCAAATATTTGAAGAAGTTGATCACGCGCTTCTGAAGTCTTCTTTTGTCTAAACCTTCTGGAGTCCTTCATCCGATTCTTCATGGCATAGTTTCCATATTCTTAGTCATCCTTATCATTCAGTTCAATCCCCTGGAAAGAGTGCTGACTCTGGAGTCAGAGGTCCTAAATTCAATCTGGGTGATCAAGATGAAATTACTTAACCTTCCTAGATTTTCACATCTGTAAAATTAGAGGGTTAGACTAGACAACCCCTGATGGCCTTCCATATCTGGATCTACAATCCTATAATCTTTCCAATGACCTCAACATAGGAGTCTTCCTTTGGCTGGGATGTTTGATTTGATGATCTCTGAAGTCCCTTAAAATTAGAATATTCTATAGTTCCAAGGAACTTTGCCTGTGTAACTGTACTACTTTACTAGATGGATGCAGCTTACTGATTTAGACCTCCAGGCAGGGAGTGGGATGGGGAGGTGTCTCTATAGAATCCATTGTTAATAGGCATCTCCAGGAGTTTGCTGGAGCCAGGTGGAACATGCTTCTGAGAGCCCAATTGTTAAATACAGTCAGTGTGAGCATTTACACTTCAGAAATCAGCAATTATGACAAATGGCGGTTTGATTTATTGTTTTTTGATAATCTAGACTTAAGAAAGCGGTGGAGAAAAATGTTAATATTGCAAATTAAACTTAAACGTACATCATGTCATGTTTTATTTCGTTTTTTGAAAGCCAGTTATTAAACATTTAACAGACCATCCCATGGCCTCTCTCTCTTCCTCCCACCTCCCCAACACCAATACCATTATCATTACCAGCCTCCCTAGGCATTCACTTGTCCCTCACAGAAAATCATAGCAGAAAAGGTGAAGATCAGACACATGAGTTCCCTATCTTCAGGCTGGTCACCTCTCAGGGGCTTACATTCTGGGCAGGGGAGACAGAAATGATTCATGTGTTCATGCTTTTTCTTCCTGGGAAGACTTGAAAGTCCTCCTGCTCAGGGATGTCAGTTTGACATTCTTTTCTCGCTCCACATTGAGTATAAAATCCCATTTAAGTCTTATTTCAATGTTTCTTGAACCATTTGGATATTTTCAAACATGAATTCATCATCTAGAAATTCTGCCGAAAATTGTGGTTTCTTTGGGGAAAATAGGAAGAGAGAATGTAACAGGGATCCCAGGTGTCAAATCTTTAAGCACACTTCTTCCTAGCTTCTTCAACAGGATGGTTATTTTGTCTTTCTTAATCTTTGAAGATTAGGCTTCAGGTTTGTACCGGGATTCCAATTTGCTTATAAATCTCTTCATTTTGCTCCATTTACATGTTTTGGCCAACTTCATGGTTTAATAATGAGAAATAAGACTGGAGCCTTAATGACTGCTAAGGATGGAATTTTCATTTCATCTGGAATTAAGAGAACTGTTATAGGGGCAGGTACCCTGTGAGACAAGCTTCCACAGGCTTAGCTTTCTGTTGCCAAATGCCAAATGCTTGCTATCAAGCATTATTTTATACCTGGGGTGATTCTCCAATATGATTACTTTGAAATCCTTCAAATCCAGTTTTGTTTTTTTTAATCTACATCATAGTCATACCACAGCATTGATTAACGCTGAATCATTAATTGAATGCTAGGTAGCTGAGAAGGCCCCTGGTCCCTGGTGTATGTCTCACCAGCTGTCTGTCAGAGCCTGTTGTAAGTTACCTCTCTCTAATAGGTCTGCACACAAATTCTGCCAGTAATGGCTGTCACAGGACTGCCTAATTAGATAACCAAGCAGGAGAGACCACTTTTCTCTACTTCCACTGTTCAATTTAATCAAATGCAACAAATGTTTGCTAGTAAACTTCGACCAAAAAGAGATAAACACCAATGAACATAGCTTCAAAACCCTTTCTGATCAGTTTTATTATGGGAGAAAGGCCTTTCAATCTTCTTCTTACTGCCAGGTTGGAGAAGAAATAATGGCAAATCCCCTTTTTCAATGCTTATGATGAGGAGACCTTAGATTTTTTTTTTTTGCTTGCTAAGGATATTGCTAGGCAACTGAGAGAGCTAACAAAGAGGTCACTCTAGTGCCAATTAGGACAGTGGGGAATGGCTCAAGATAGATCAACTTATTGCTCAGGGGAAGGGGCTGGTTAAATGACTAGAAGAAATAAAAATCTAAATTTCTTCTACCCCTACCCATATCATTCCTGTATTTCCTTGCCATGTGTCTCCACCAAACAGCTCTTTACTTAACCAACTATTCCAAAATCACTTGCTGAACAAATAATAACTTGTACATTTATGTGTCTCAACATATATTTAATAAATATTCAGTATTCTCAAATGGATTTATCTCATTAGTCTATCCATCAACCAAGCAGTCAGTGAAAATTTATAAAGTACCTACAGTGTGTTGGATACTGGCTATACAAAGACAAAAACAAACGAAACAATCCCTGCCTTGAATGTGCTTATATTCTAAGGGGGGGGGGAACAGCACGTATACATCTAAGTAAACATGAAAGCTATGCAAGGTTAATACAGAGAAATTATGAAGGTAAACTAGGAGCTGGAGTAGGGTCCAGTGCAAATCAGGAAATCAGGAAAGGCTTTTCTAGGAGTTAGCATTTGAGCTAAGCTTCAAGGGGAGTTTGGAATTCTAAGAGGTGGGACAGATATAATTATTTTTTTCCATAAAAGCATTTTATTATTTTCCAGTTGCATGTAGAGATAGTTTTCAACATTTGTTTTTATAAGATTTCTAGTTTCAAATTTTTCTCCCTCCCTCCCCCCTCCCCAAGACAGCAAGTAATCTGATATAGGTTATATATGTACAATCACATTAGACATATTTCTGCATTAGTCATGCTGTGAAAGAAGAACCAGAGCAAAAAGGAAAAACTTCAAAAAAAGAAAAACAACAGCACCAAAACCAAAAGAAATAGTATGGTTCAATCTGCATCCATATTCCACAGTTCTTTTTTTTCTGGATGTGGAGAGCATTTTCCATCATGAGTCCTTTGGAACTATCTTGGACCATTGTATTGATGAGAAGAGTCAAGTCCATCACAGTTGATCAACACATAATGTTGCTGATATTGTGTACAATGTTCTGGTTCTGCTCATCTCACTCAACATCAGTTCATGCAAGGTGACAGATATAATTCTAAGAGGAGGGAGAACATTTGAGGCATGTGCAAAGGTATAGAGATGAGAGATGAAATATTGTGTTTGAGAAACATTAACTAGGGTAATTTGACTGGAACAGAGAGTACTTGAAGAGTAATTTATAATAAGTCTAAATAAGCTGCAGCCAGATTGTAAAGGACACAGATGTTCCCTACATCTCTCTCTGGGTCTTTCTTTTTTTATCTCTCTGTTGTTCTGTCTCTATCTCTGTCTGTCCAAATGACCGAGTCTGTCTCTGTTTCTCTCTCCCTCCCTCCTTTTTCCCCTCCCTTTCTACATATTTATGTTGCTTCTCCAGAGAGACTCTAAGGTCTGTGCCTTCCGTGAGGACAATGACCATGCCTTTTACTTCCTGGTCATTAATTTATTTATCAAGCATTTCCTTTATGTAGAGTTCCGTTCTAAGAGAAACAGGAGCTCAATACAGTGACAAATTTCTAAGTGTCTTGCTTTGTATTTATCACAGAGCTGGGAACTGAGAGTGTAGTAAATAAGGGACTCAATAAATATTTAACGAATGAATAGGGTCTCACCATTTGCCTGTGCTATTATCCTCCTTCCTCTCACTCCCCTTCACTTACTCTGTGTTCTTGCCAAACTGGTTGCCATCTCCTGATTCTATGCTCTCCCTGATGCCTGGCATGCACTCCCTTTTTACCTTCCTCTCAGAGAACCCCAGCTGCATTCAAGGCACAGCTCAGGCCCTACCTCCTATGGGAAGCCCTGTTATTGTTAGGACTCTCTCCTTTCTGAAATCTATCAGTATCCATGTTGTATTTCCTAGTAAAATATAAGGTGCTCAAGGCAGGGGCAATTTCTAGCTTTGTCTTTGGATCCTCAGTGCTTTGCAGAGGGTCTTACATCTAATTTTGTTGTTGTTTAGTCATTTTTCAGTCATGTCTGACTCTTTGTGACCCTATTTGGGGTTTTCTTAGCAAAGATGTTGGGGTGGTTTGCCATTGCCTTCTCCATCTCATTTTACAAATGAGGAACTAAGGCAAACACGGTTAAATGGATAGTAAATGTTTGAACTCAGGAAGATGAGGCTTCCTGAATCCAGGGTCATGCTCTACCCACTGGGCCACCTAGCTGCCCCTTTACATATAATAGCAGCTTAATAAATGTTTATTGTTCTTAAATTGAGATAGTTCCCACAAGTATGAAGAAATCCTTTGATTTCTCAAGGCAACAATGTAATTAACTAATTTTGCACCAGAGGCAAGAGTATAAAATTATGCATCTCTCTCCCAATGGCATGGCAAACTTGGTAGTAGATGCAAATTTTATGTGATTTCTGTGCCCTTCAACTTTGTGTGCCCAAGGCAAATGTTTCTCTTGCCTCACTCCTGATACAGCTCTGGCTGTATTCCTGTAAGAGGGTCCTGCAGCTATAAATTTCTGTGTTGCGTTCATATGGCTCTATGAAGAACTTACTTTGGCTTTATTATTTTTAGTCTCTCTGATCACAGAACATGGCTTTTTTTCTGGGACAAAAATCCCAGATCAGTCAAAGGCTTACAGATAAATAAAGGACTGCTCTGGGTCAATGAGATGCATCATATTTGAATTGTAAACTCTCTTTGCTATTAATAAGCGGAATCTAATCATAGAACACTTGGATCTGCTGAAATTCCATCACTAGGGATGTAGGCTCAACATCCCTGATGATTGCCTAGTATTCAAGAGGGAGGGTTGCAGAAGGATAAAAGAATCTTTGGCTTAATCTGAGTACTTGGACTGAAGTGACATCTCTTATTGAGCTTTTAGAAGCAACAAAAGTAAGGTTCATAGCTGATGAAAGTCAATGTTCCTGGGCTCATGAGAGCTCTCCGCAGAATCCCCTGGAGAGGGAACACTGACAACAGGATCAGTGGTCACCAGGCCCAAACACCTTTCAAAAAAAAAGTAAAACAAAAAAACACAAAAACCCACCAGAGCTTAGGAAAAGATCAGCATCCTCTCTGTGTCTGGAGCAGACAACCTTCTATACCAATCACTTTGAATGCTATGGCTACAGAGCTATTGCTTCTGAAAAAGCAACTGTTGTTTTCTGTGAACTGATACAGAGTGAAATTTACAGAAGGAGGAAAATTTATACAATAACAACAGCATGGTAAGATAAACTTTGAAAGACTTCAGAACTTTGATCAATGCAATGGTCAATCATGACTCCAGAGGAACAGTGATGAAGCAGCATGCTATCCACCTCCTGATAGAGAAAAGTGATGGATGCAGGATACAGAATGAAATGTATTTTTTTTTAATATGGCCAATGCAGGAATCTTTTTTTTTTTTGCTTGACTACACAGATTTACTACAAGGATTTTCCTTCCTTCCTTCCTTCCTTCCTTCCTTCCTTCCTTCCTTCCTTCCTTCCTTCCTTCCTTCCTTCCTTCCTTCCTTCCTTCCTTCCTTCCTTCCTTCCTTCTTTGTTTCTTTGTTTCTTTCTCTCTTTCTTTCTTTCCCTCTGAGGAGGAAATAGAGGTTTTGGATTTGATTTCATTATATTATTGGTAAAGGTTACACCAAAAAATTCCACCCTAGTGTCAATTAGGAGAGATACTTCAGGCACAAAGATTTCATAACTTTGTTTTAGAGCAGAGAAAGCTTTTTGAGAACAGTGTTGGAAGAAAGCTGGTCAATGAATCCGCAGCTGACATTGGGATTGAGAAGTCTGATTTTTTTTTTTTTTGGTGAAGTTTAAAGGTCTCTACCCTACTTGGAAAGAAAACATCCCTTTGAATCTTATGAATCAGTCTCAAAATTTCACCAGCCCATAGATATTTTCTAAATATCTCCTGTTTCCCCCTACTCCTTCCTGGTTAGTAAAATAAATGAGATTACAATTTTGATTGACATGGATTATTACTTACCAAATCAGGTGGTCAATGTAAAACTACTTTAAAGCAGGGATGTGTTAATATGTACCTATCATACCTAGCGGATTTTTCATTTTCAGTCCATTTGAAATCAGCTGCATTTGCCCAAAGGGTAACATAATTTTTGTACCTGGGGCAAGTGTCACAAAGTGCACCTGGTGAGGGAGGCACTCACCTAGAGTACAATCAGGAGAGAGAGAGCCTATTTAGTAGTTTTTCTACTTTAATTATTCCTGCTAAGTAAGTGTTTAGTTGAGTGTTTTTCATACTTTTGAAGGACTGAAAGACTCCCTAAATTTCTGTCGTGGCCCCACCTTAGTTATAGCTCGGTTTTTGCTCCATTGGCAACAATGATCTCATTTAATCTTCTCTTATTTGAAACAAAAATTGAAACAGTCATGTAGAGGCTGGATGAATAAAGTCCCATTTGAAAAATGTATATTTTATTTTCAAAAGAGCCATGTAATTCTAATTTCGGGACTCACTGTCTGACCTTCTAAAAGGTTTCTTCCTGCCCAGGTTTTCCACGGTTATTAGAAACACTGAGTAAAATTGAAAGTCTGCCCCATCCAAATGATCCTCACTGATGGGCCTACAAAGCAATCATCTTTGTATTTTGTCTAGGTGCTTGTTAACACTGGAGGAATATTTTTTGCAGGTTTTCAAAGAGGATAGATTTTAGGCAGTCAACTCAATCACTTTAATATTCAATTGGGAATTTTTTTTAAAATGCCTACCTTTCCTTTCACATATCTACATACATATTGGGCTTAGAAATAAATTACACCAAAGCCTATTTGGTGAGAACTAAGCCTCTGAAAGCTAGAAGACTAAATCCAGCCTCATTATCAAGGAGCACAAAGAAAGGCTATAGGGAGACAGCAAAATGGTGACTCTTTTGACATCAATGTACTTCACTTGTCTGATATACACCAATATGTACATATATGCGTTTGTAAATACAAACACATATATACATAGACACACATCTGTATACATACACACACACACACACACACACACACATATATACTATATTTGCAGGTCTATGATATCCTTAGAGAGAGAATCTCCCAATGTGAGAACTTTGTCCACCAGATCCATCTCCTTCAGATTACAATCCATCTATTACTTAATAAGTTCAAGATAGGCACATGGAGGCTAAATGATTTGTCCAGAGTCACCCAACAAGTGTCAGAGGAGAAATCTGCATCTAGGTTTTCCTTACTCTAGGCCTAGCAACTTATTCACTAGAGTAGGCTAAATTGCCTCTTTTTATATACACATACATATATAAACATATGAGCAGATATATCTGTATATGTGTGTGTGTGTGTGTGTGTGTACACACACACACACACACACATATATATATATATAGTGATTTTTAAAATCTAAATGTGTGGTTACCTTAAATTAGAAGCTTGAGCACCAGTCTTTGGGCATTAAGCATTTATTAAAGCATACTAGGTATTAGAAAAAAGGAAAACACATGGAGTTCAGAAAGTTAAGAAAAGGCCTATCTAGCCTAGAGTTCCAGCCTGGTCTGGTTCCTCCTCAAACCCTCCACCATAAGCCTGCTTCAACCATGAACTACCCCAGCAAAATGAGTGTGGAAGCTTTTTATAGGTCTGGAGCAGAGGCAGTTCTTACACAATGCTTCAAGCTGATTGGTTAATGTCATCTAAATCCATTGGTTCACTGGACTTGAAGGTGGTCTCAAGTTGAGTTCAAAGTCCTTAGCTTCTGAGAATACCTTCTTAAGGGCCCCCAGGTGTGGTTACAATCTAATTAACTTGAAGTAGGCTAATCAGCAAAGTCAATCACTCTCACTTAATTCAATCAGTTTAGATTAATCTCCAGGTGGAGCCTTTGAGTATCTGCCAAATCTAATTATTTTCTCATAATATGTATGTGTGTGTGTGTTATATACACACACTTACATATATACATACACCTATACTAATATTAACATTAAAAAAGAAAGAAGTAAATATATGAAAGCCAAATGACAGCTCTCAGAGGTGAGCTATAGAAATGATTCATATGTATATATACACATAGAAGTATATATATATGTATATATGTATATACACATATACATATACATATATACCAAGCAAAGTACCTGGTGTATAGAAGGCACTTAATAGTTTTATTGATATTGTCACATATTTGAACTTTGAGGACATTCAAGGCCTTTTGGGAAAGTTGCTGTTAAAGTAGATGTGACATTTTTTCCTTGATCCCAGATGTGACCGAGTTTCCAGTAATGTAAAATATTGATGTGTATGAGTGTGCATGTGTGTGCGTGGTTGGGGTTGCATAGAAATGGAACCTTTATGACCTTACCTTGTTGTGAAGTTGTACAGAATGTAAAGGAAATCTCTGTGGCAGTTCCCTCATCAGGGACTCTTTGACCCCACATGTGACCAGACTAGTTTATCATCCTGATACAGGAAAATATTTCCTGATCCATCCAGGTACCAGAAATAGGGAAATTTTGTTCTGAATTCACTTTTCGCATTGATATCACAAGTTCAGTTCTATACTTCTTGCTCTTCCTCACATACTGACATGTTCAAAATGCCAGATCTTTTGCCTGTTCATAAAGGGTTTTCTTCAGACCCATTTTGGCTCCAGCCTGATTGCCACTCCCAGTCTATGGTGCTCTTTATGTTGTCTGTGACAACAAAGTCCCCTAATTCTAGTTAAAGGAGAGCAGGAATGGACTAGTGAATGGGGAATCTCTGAGCACTACTGGCAGTGGACTAGAAGAAATAGGCAACATAAACCTGAACCTCTTGAAAGGATGCTCCAAAAAGGAAATGAAAAAAAAATTCTGGTTTTTTTCTTCTTTTCTTTCTTTCTTTCTTTCTTTCTTTCTTTCTTTCTTTCTTTCTTTCTTTCTTTCTTTCTTTCTTTCTTTCTTTCTTTCTTTCTTTCTTTCTTTCTTTCTTCTTTCCTTCCTTCCTCTTCCTTCCTTCCTTCCTTCCTTTCTTTCTTCCTTCCTTCCTTCCTTCCTTCCTTCCTTCCTTCCTTCCTTCCTTCCTTCCTTCCTTTCTTTCTTTCTTTCTTTCTTTCTTTCTTTCTTTCTTTCTTTCTTTCTTTCTTTCTTTCTTTCTTTCTTCCTTCCTTCCTTCCTTCCTTCCTTCCTCTTCCTTCCTTCCTTCCTTCCTTTCTTCCTTCCTTTCTTCCTTCCTTCCTTCCTTCCTTCCTTCCTTCCTTCCTTCCTTCCTTCCTTCCTTCCTTCCTTCCTTCCTTCCTTCCTTCCTTCCTTCCTTTCTTTCTTCCTTTCTTTCTTTCTTTCTTTCTTTCTTTCTTTCTTTCTTTCTTTCTTCCTTTCTTCCTTTCTTCCTTTCTTCCTTTCTTCCTTTCTTTCTTTCTTTCTTTCTTTCTTTCTTTCTTTCTTTCTTTCTTTCTTTCTTTCTTTCTTTCTTTCTTTCTTTCTTTCTTTTTTTGTGGGGCAATGAAGGTTAAGTGACTTGCCCAGGGTCACACAGCTAGTAAGTGTCAAGTGTCTGAGGCTTGGTTTGAACTCAGGTCCTCCTGAATCCAGGGCCAGTGCTTTATCCACTGTGTCACCTAGTTGCCCCCCTCTGTTTTGTTTAATTTTTAAAACTCTGAAGAGTTCACCGTCATGCATTAGCCAGATTTCAGCTCACAAGAGAAATGAAGTCAGTCTTGTTTCTCAAAAATATAAAACTAAAGCCCCAGGAATCTCTTAGTCCCACCTCACTCTTTTGGCCTTTCCTGGCTTCCTTAGCTAACAATGATCTCCCCCTTCTCCTTTTCTCAGGTTTTATAGATTTTACTGCCAAACAGAGCACTTCATCATGCATTCTCTTACATTGTTCCTTAATTTTTTCTGGAGCATAAGTTTGGGGTTCTCAACCTTGTCTTCTAGGGTTTTTTTTTTAAGTCTCATATGGACAATGCTAGGTGTTTAATGTATGCTTCTTACAAGTGCAGTGAACTTAAGTTATCTTCTCTAATGTTTTAGCACCTTCAAAAAGAAAGGGGAGAAGACAGGTAGAGTAGGTACAAGGGAATCTGAAAAGGAAGCAGGTTTCTTTTCTTTGATTATGTGATAGAGGGATGACCCCTCCCCACATAGAATTCTGAGCTTTATCCTCCATGGCTAGCGTTCCCGTCAACAGAGTATGGTCCCAAGGTACTGTTCCATCACAATAAGTCCAAGAAGTTGAAATAGATAATCAGAAATGTATACTGCATAAATGTTTGTGCTAGGTGAATTTCAGTATTTTTAAAAACTCCTTCACCTTTCTCCCTGAATTTTTATCATAACTCATCTCAGAAATACTCAAGAATAAACATCTGAATCATTTCAGTGGGTTACCTTTTTGCTCTCTTCCAAGCCATCTAGTTCTCTCTTTCTTGACATTAGTGTTAGTTCAGTTATCCTAATGTTAATATTAACATTTTCTTTTCACTGATTCCTCTGCCTCAAGAGTTAGTAGGAGATCAATAAAACTTGATAAGTAAAAAATAAAAGATAAAAATAATGTTCTCAACAATGAATGGGCTACGTGTTTTCACTGGGACATCTGTAACCCTCAAAATTCAATGGGATTATTGATGCCTTTGGTTCTTGAAGGTGAAGGATATTTGTACATTTCTATATTTGTGTCTTTCTTTGCTGGGAGCCACACTTGTTTCTGACTGTTTTCATTGGAAGGCTGTCCTGAATACTTGTTTAAAAGCATGCAGTCCACCATTGTGAGGCATGTGAATAGTCTACTATGGCTGGGCATTGCCTGGGTTTCCTTGTGGGCACCCTCCTTTGGGGATGGGGGTGGGGCGGTGGATTCTTCAGCATGGCAAGAAAGTCTACCCTGTATAGAAAGGCATAGAAATCATTCACAGCACAAGAGAACCAGAGCAATTCAGGTTTGGTTTCTCTATTTGAGGCCCCTTAGGCCCCTTAGGAGGGGCTTGCTTTAAGCAATCACTGTGAAAGGGTTCCTTCTCTGAATTTTCCAAACAGACGCCTTTGTTATTATCCCGGGAGAATTAACCAGTCAGGGAATCAAATCTCCCTTATCATTTCCAGGTTATTTTACCTTGCTGCATATGGCCCCATTGGCCAGAGAGGCACAAGTGATTCTCTGGAACTCACTCTAGCCACCAATCAGCCATTTTTGCAAGGTCCCAAGTCCTTTTTTTTTTTTTTTTTTTGCCTCCCAGTATTTTACTTCTATACTGTGGGGGAAATCCCCCTTGGATTCCAAATGAAAATTAAACTCCTTGGAACCCAAAACTAATAAACTTTCACAGAGTAGCCCCAGGTGGCTTAGTTATCATGATATTTCAGTCTCACCTAACCAATAAGAAGACTGGTTGGCAAGTTCCCAGTATGAATATTCTCTTATGAGCATTGGATTAGAGGAAGCCAAAAGATTTCCAGCAATCTATGCGCTCAACTTACACCCCACCTGGGTTCTGAAGCAGAGATCTTGTGACTGGCGGGGCCCTGCAAAGCAATTAAAAGAAATAAAGCAAAGTATTATATTTTAATTGATGTAATCTTCAAGCTCCCAGTGGAATCTGGGGTGATATCTGACTAGAGTTTCCCTGAGAATCAATAGATGACTATTCTGTGAAAAGTGCCTTTAGGAAGACAAAACCCTCGGAATCCTGCACTTCATTAACATGTGTATCCATTTGGGGGGATTGGCTCAGACTCCCAAGGCTACCAAATGAAAGGAGCCACCCAGACATTTCTGGGATTTGAACAAAGGGCTGGAAAGCGGTAGAAAGACTGAGAAAGAAAAGGGTGGCAGGGCTGGTCCCAGGGGGAGACACGACTTATTTATGTGTTTATTTGTTTCCAGGGGGCTTGGATTAGCCACATCGCATCATACTTTCCAAATCACATCAGCTTTCATCTATCCATCCACTAACATTTCAGGGTTTATTTCTGTTTTATTGTAAATATTCCAATCAAAGGAAGAAACAGACAAGGAAAAACTCCTTAATATACAGAATCAGATAGAAAATACAAGTATGGAAAAGGAAGCTTGACAACGAACAGATAAAAAGCTAAGACAAACCAAGGGAGAAAACAGCTGGTTGCGATTTCACTGATGAGCCGGGTGAAGGACTGTGATGGTCTCAGCAGCTATCGGGAACTGCATTGTATTACCAGTCTCATCTTTATTCCACACGGGGCAGAAACGGATCCTGTAGATGCTTCACTGGAACATCCATTTTGCTAATTTATTTTCTTTAAAAAATTTTTTCTTTTCATCAATATTTCCAGCTCATAAAAACAAGTTTGTTTGTTTGTTTTTAAAAACAACCCTCCCCACCCCAGATGTGATCTTACAGTCCTGACCACATTGTCACAAGTGAGAGACAGAGCCCTAGGTCACAAGTTAACATGGCACCAAGGGGGTCTGCAGTTTGTCTGCCTCCAGTTGCCCTTTCCTCAAAATCCAAACTTTCTTTGCTAGATGTGAGGCAAGATTAATAATAATAATAATAATAATAATAAAAATAATAAAGTGTCCTGAACAGCTTGTTGTATCAATGGTTAAAAGAACAATAAAAGAAAGAAAATAAAAAGGCGGCTTTAGATCCAAGAGAGGGGCTAGGTTGGCTGAGGACAAAATGGGCATCCTTTATAGAAATGCACAGGAGACTCAATGGGCCCCTGGGATTCCCCTAGCACAAAGAGGATGCCAACCTTCCCAAACAGCCAAAACATGAAAATAAACTTGTCTTCTTCCAAGGATGTCTTTATTTTAGAACATTCAAGACAGAAACAATCTGAGGACAAGACATATCTTTGATTCAGGGTGGTGGTTGGTGGTGGTGGTGGTAATCTATTTCTTTCCCCCTCTGAATTTTCTAAGTTTACAATCATAAATTGCATAGAATTTGTTTTCCATCAGAAAATGAAAACTCTCTATATGAAAGTGTCACAGAAGCCAAGCAAAGGTCAAACTGCTGATTGGAAGTTTTACTTCCTTCTATCAGCTTAGCACTCTAGTACCTCTCAAATACAGCAATATTTAGTTAATCCACTTGACACCCTGGAAGAAGTCAATAGCTCCCACACACACACACCCCATTTTGTGGCTGGTAAAGAGGTTAAATACCTTTCCCAAAGCCACAACAAGAGGGCCTTCTGTCAGAGTTGAGATTAGGCATCTGGAATTCTTAGCTCCCAGATCTTTGTGAATGAGACTCCACTTCTCTCTAGAGCCTAAAAAACTCCCCTATTTACTGCTTCTGGTCTTCTCATCACACACACACACACATACACACACACACACACACACACCACACACACACACACACACACACACACACACACACACACACACACACACACACCCTGGTCTTCATATCTAGTAGCAAGAAATCTTCCAAACCAAGATGGCCCTGTGAACTTGGTTCCACAGGTATCTACCAAGTTTGTTAGAATAATGAAATTGTCAAAAAGTGCATCCCATTTCACTGAGATGACTTCTAGCCTTGCTCCTCAGAGAACATCTCTTACCAATTTTTCTAAGTGAATAGTGTGAGATGGGGAGGTACTACCCCATTCTCCTCTGTTCATAGAAGGTCAATTTCCTAAGCGAGCATTCCATGGATACTTCCAAGGATTATACCCTTCAGTGTACATTTCTTTCTCTTCAGAGCATTACACTCATAAATGACCAGACCAAACCAAACCAAACAATAATGAAATTAAGAAGGAAAAAGAAAAAGTAAAGACACATAACCCCTGAAATTCCAGGCGTTTCAAGGCCTCTCTGAGTTGACTTTATGTGATGATTAGTTTTTGGCATCTGCGTTTTGTTTGTGTTCTTTAAAAAAAACAACACAACTCCTTGAATGGGCTTTGATTTGAGAATCTCCACCTGTTTCTTTCCCTGTACCCATTTCCTATTCCCCCAATCACTGCATAGGAAGGAGAGTTCAGCACCTGAAGTCTGATTCATTGGGAGACTCCAGGCCCTAAAGTACAAGAAAAAAAAAAGGTTATTGATTCTTCCTTTCCCTAACCCCACCCTCTCCCACCAAAAAACAGAAAACAAATAGAACTAAAATTCAAAAGAAGGAGTCAATCAAACAAAATAATTCAAATTCCAGAAAAGAAAAACTTCCCTGGTGAGTTTTAATTCTCTCTGTGAGAACTGGACCCAGGGTACAATTGCCCTTTTCTAAGCCAGGCAATTCACCCCAAAATTCTGTCCTATAAGCTGGACAAGTCTGGATGGGCCTCTCTAGCCCCAGACTTAAGAGTGTCTTTTTGTCTTAAAGGAAAAAGGCCCCTTGGGAGAAAAAGATAGGCCTTTTGAATCTGGGAGGGTGAGCATCCTCTTTGCTTGTTAGTTGCAAAGTCTTTTGAAGGACCCAGTTCTCTTATGAGGAGTCTCAGGCCGGGGTATCAGGTTCTTTGATCTTTTTTGTTCTTCAAAAAGTTATTATTGTTTTTTTTTTCTTTTTTAATGGAGAGAAGATTCAACACTGTACAAGTCTGAGCTCTGCTCAGCGGCACCTGATCTGATCCCTGCCCACCCTCCTATCCCAGTGGTGGTGAGTCCTCTGACGTCAGCTTTACTCTGGCTCACTGCTATTGGTAGTCTTCTCCCATTCCAAGCTCTCCTCACTCCGGGCTGGGGATGGCCGAGCTCTTAGGCCCTGGAACCTCCGGCATTCTGGACAGACCCGGATGTGTGTACAGCCACGGGCCACCAAGGCAGCTTCCTGGGCCAGTCTCTGGGCAATGGGGTCTGGCTCCCCAGCCCCACACAGCTTGCCATTGCTAAGTGTGGCAGTGCCCCTGGGCCGACGCTCCTCTGGGATGGGGGGTCGAGGGCGGGTCGCCCCAGCTCGCCGCCTACGGGGGTGGAAATTGTCCTGACACAGGATGATGCTGCGCAACTCTGTCACCATCTCCTGGCAGACAGACATCTAAAGGACACAAAGAGAAAAGGTCCAGTCTCTCAGAGTAAAAGGCATAGTGTTTAGATTGTCTGTTTCAGGCTGGATGTTCTTGACTAGACATGAACACCTCCCGTCCAACTCTCTACTCTGTCCTCGGGAGGGAGGTGTCCTTTCCCTGGGTAGCTTTTGTGGATCCTCTTATTGTCTGAAGAGCCTACCATGGGCTCAGGTCTCACTACTATTCCAGAGTCAAACAGGCAGCTCTGAAAATATAGCACCATAGTATTAGATCGGGCAGGACAAGATCCCCATTGAGTTCCTGGAAGAATTCTGGACATCCTAAGCCAACTCCCTCTCTGTGCTGTGATTGTCAAATCAAGTAACCACAGAGAAACATGGCAGCCTGGTAGATATAGGCCTCAACTCTGTCTGAGTCAAGAGACCAGGATTCTGGTTAAAGCTCTGGCACTGATTAGCTGTATATAAACAGCTTAACCTCCTTATGATTCAGTAACTGGCTGAGTAACCCTGGGCAAGTCTCTTAACTTCTTGGTTCTCCAGCCACCTCTTTAAGACTATAAATTACAGAGAAGGTGGAGGGAATTTCCTCCCAGGGAGCTCCCTATGCCAATGAAATCACAGATCTAGCCCTTATCCCTTACTAAGTTAGAGTTGTGAAAATCAAGTCAGGTGATAGATATGGGACTATATTAAAAATCTAAATATAATACACCAATATAAGGCATTAATAATTATTAATTCAAGGTAAAATAGAAACTTTCCATGAGGTAAAAAGAGGCAAAATATTGATTTCTCTTTTTTTATTCACCATAGATAGCCAAGAGATTTATTTAATCAATTGATCAATCAATGAGCATCTAGCTTGGTAACAGTGCTTGGCACAGAGTATGTACTTAATAAATGTTTATTGATTGATTAAGTACCTACAGTATTAAGTCCTTGGGATAAAAATGCCTAAGTGAGACAGTTGTTGCCCTTAGGGAACTTCCATTCTATTAGGGGGATAGAATATATTCCTAAATAAGTAAGTACAAGATAGATAGGGTGTCCCAAAAATCTTAATGAAGTTTGTAAGCTTTAAGTCTAGTGAAGGTTTAAGCAGCTTCAATAGCTGAAGACTGCACTAAGAATTTTTGGGACACCCAGTATATAAAATAATCACAAAGTGACTTTTGGGTAACCACTAAGAACCAGGGAAATCAGAAAAGGGTGCCTGAATAAGTCAAGTCTTTAAGGGAGCTAAGGGTTTCGAGAAGTAGTGGGGAGGAGTGAGAGAATTCCAGGTGTGGGGTAGTGATGTGCTGGCAGTAAGGGGACTGCAGAGGTAATCTAATTTCAGCACACTCCTTTTGCAGAGGAGAAAACTGAGGCCAAATGACCCCAAGTCACACGGTAGCAGAACCAGGATTTGAACCCAGGTTTTCTGGCTTCAGATCCAAGAATCTCTCCACTGTGTCATAATGTCACCCATGCCTTCCTCTGATTCTGCACGAGAATATTTTGTAATCCACAGGTTAATTTTGCTCATTCAAAACTACAGGTGATAAGCCATGCCTAGTACTTATTCCTTTAAAATTTTATTTTATTTTTAGTTCCAAATTCTCTCCCTCCCTCTCCCTCTTTCCCTACCCATTGAGAAGGCCAGAAATATGATACCCATTATACATATGGAATCCCACAAACAAATTTCCTCTGTTGCTTATTCCTACATGAATTGGGAACTCTCTCTCTCCAAATCTCTTCAATTGTAAGGCAAAGATATACACAAAACTCAAAGGTTGTGGGGTTTTTTTTTGGGGGGGGTGCAGCCATGTGGTGCAATGGATAAAGAATTGGCCCTGGATTCAGGAGGACCTGAGTTCAAATCCAGTTTCAGACACTTGATACTTACTAGCTGTGTGGCCCTGGACAAGTCACTTAACCCTCATTGCCCCACAAAACCCCAAAGAACCAAAATAAAACTCAAAGGTTTGCCTCCTTTCAAATGGTGTTTTTAATCTATTTTCTGGATCATACCATGAACATCTAGGACTTTTTGATATACAGGATGGAACTTGTGTCAGTCCCCACAAGATGACCCCTGATCACTGATTTGGAGCTAAGCCAATTATTCTATTCCCCTTATTTTACAGATGAGAAAACCAAGGCCTGGAGAAATTAAGTGGCTTGCCCAAGGTCACAAAACTACACAAAAGTGTCAGGGCTGGGATTTGAACCTGATTCTCTTAATTCTAAATCCAGCATACTTTTCACTATACCATATTTCCTCTTAAATGATGCATGGACAACTGAAATCTATTCCTTCTGCAAACACCATATATGGTAGTTCCCAGGGAGTCTTACCTCAGTTGCTTCTGAGTGTCGGAGTGTCCATAAAAACTCCAACATAGCCATAAAAATGGCCACAATTAAGCCACAGATAAGAACCACAAAGATTCCACCAATATTCTCCATTCCCAGGCCTGTAGGGGAAGGAGGGAAAAGTGTCATAAGGGCAAGAAGACATGATATCACAGAGACTGAAAACTCTTCCTTGCTTGCCATTTACACTTCTGAACTTAAATTATAGAAATGTGTTTAGACATATATATATATGTGTGTGTGTGTATGTGTATGTATATATATATATATATATATATATATATATATATATATATATATATATATATATATATCCCTTCTCCAAGAGATACACTATTTTATTTTTTTGCAGGGCAATGAGGGTTAAGTGACTTGCCCAGGGTCACACAGCTAGTAAGTGTCAAGTGTCTGAGGCTGGATTTGAACTCAGGTCCTCCTGAATCCAGGGCCAGTGCTTTATCCACTGCGCCACCTAGCTGCCACCGAAGAGATACACTATTAACAATGATAATCTTACTCTCAAGTTAGTACTTTAATGTTTACAGAACCGACATAGCCAAAAAACTTCAGTTGGTCAGTTGTTTGTGTGGTCAGACAACTTGCTTGACCACTTTAGAGTGATGAATCATTTGGCTGTTTTGGCATCATGCATAGAGGCCAATCTTGGGAACAGTTATAAAGGTCAACAGGTCCCTCAAAAGTAATGATGACTGCCACAAATCAGAACACAAGCTTTCAATGAGGTGGTTTACAAAGGGTCCTGGTGACAATCATGGTGGTGAATAAAGGATTGGGAGCATGGCCATTATCATGATTAGGGTTATGGTCATGGTTGTGTACAAAGTGTCATGGCCAAGGACATGGTGATCATTATGGAAGTAGACAAAGGGTCATGGCCAAGGGCATAGTCAATTCAGACATATGTGCTCACACAGGTAGTGGTTGTAATGAGTAATGCTTTGACAAATCAGTGTTGACAACGATGCTAGGTTGAAATCTTGGAAGATGAGGCCCATATACGTTTTTGTGACAAACCATAGTTCTGAGAGTTGGGGAAGTGCAAAGAAAAGGCTTGATGACTACCTCTCTGAGCCATAAAGTCATAAAGTCGAGTTTGCTGGGGCTATTCACCCTTTTACCTTGGATATGTCTCCTGTGGCTATCATTACAAACAAACCCACATAGGCAGCAATCCCTATCCTTGTTTTTCTTTTTTCTCTTTCAGCATGCACAGAACTACTGCTAAAGTAACCCTGCAAATCTAGCTTCAGACTTCAGCAAAACTTGGCTGATAAAGTGAGGAGAAAACCCATTTGAAAGTGTCTTCCCATGGAGAGGAACAAAGACTGGCTGGTACAAAAAAACTTTCTGGAGCTTGGGAAGGGATAATACACAGTAGGGAGAATTTTATCTGTATATACCATGGAAGCATGAATTGGGACTATGTACTGAGCTATGGCAGATAAAGTCAATTTTCAGCTCTCCATGCTGAAAGTTCTGGTTTCAGATATTCCAAACCAGTGGAGAGTTTTTTGAAAAATCAATTAAAAATCAGGTAGCATAGTGCAGTGGGAAGGAGCACTTTGTTCAAATCCCAGATCTGGTATTTACTCTCCATATGACTTGGGAGAGTTATTTTCACCTCTCTGGGCCTCAGTGGCTTCACCTGTAAAAGAAGGAGATTGGACAAGAGCGCCTCTTGGGTACCTTCCACCTCTAAACCTATGATCTTATGATCTACCACGTCCTGTGGGAAAGACAAAGAACAACTGTGATTCAGATTTCTGTAGGGTTTTAAAGTTTACAAAGCACTTTCTTTCTAAAGACCCTATGAGGTAGGTATCTCAAGTATTAATATCTCCATTTAACTCAAGTGAAACTCAAGAATGGTTAAGTAGTTTGTCTAGAGTCTCAAATCTAGTGATACTAGATCCAAGAATTAAACGCAGGTCTTCTCATTCCAACTCCAATATTCCTACCTTTACAAACAATGTGCTAACGCCAAGTCCCTGCCCTCAAGCAGTTTATAGTCAAGCTGATGACCCAGGATAGAAAAAATAGCATCATAGAACCAAATGATATTTGAATGGAAAGAGCCTTAGAGATCATCCAGCCACGAAGGTGAATGAATAATGAGTCAGTAGGTGAAAGATGTCAAATGAATAATGCAGAAAATCAGTGTTATAAAATTATAGGGATAATAATAACAACCAACATTTATGTAGCACTTTAAGGTTAACATATTTGATCCTTATGACAGCTTTGGGCAGTCTTTGTTATTATTATTATCTCAATTTTATACTTGAGAAACTGAGGCAAACAGAGTAGAAATGACTTGCCTAGGGTCAGTGGTTGTATGTTCATTTCAGTTGTGTCTGACTCTTCATGATCACATTTGGGAGTTTTCTTGGCAAAGATACTGGAGTGGTTTGCCATTTCCTTCTCTGGCTCATTTCACAGAAGAAGAAAGTGAGGTAAAAACAGGGTTATGTGACTTGCCCAGGGTCACACAGCTAGTAAGTGTCTGGGGTCATATTTGACTCAGGTCTTCCTTACTCCAGGCCCTGTGTTTTATCCACTGTGCTACCTCACTGCTTTTGTTCAGGGTCACACAGACACATAGTAAGTGTCTGAGGCAGGATTTGAACTCAGGTCTTCTATACACCAAGTTCAGTGATTAATCTGCTGTGCCTCCCATATCACTGTGAACTGGACTAGTTGGGAAATATAAGTGGAGAAGGTAGGATTTGAGTTGAGTCTTGAAAGATGGCTAAGGTTTGGTTCACAAGAGAACCTGGAGAGACAGAGGTGAGGCAGTGATATTTGAGACAGGGAACACAGCTTGAGAAAAAAGCTTTGTTGCACTGTTTTGGGGGCTATGTGCTTTGAGGTATGGTTTATTTGCTGTGAGGGTCTGTTGTACCAAAACAAAATATGTCAATTAAAAGTGTTTTTGAAACCTTTGGGAAATGTAATATAATTTTTATTTTGCTCTATTTGCCTTCCCAGTTAAGTTTTGCTTTAATATTAAATGAGATTGTTCTCACTGAAAACAAAAACCACAAACAGACAATGGTAATAGCACATTATGGTTATGACATTATGTACATACACAATATAAGTATGTGTATATGAATGTGTATTATATGTGTGTATATACATATTCTATGTTGTGAAGATCAAACAAGATATATATGTATGTATGCATGTGAAGTATATATGTATGAATGCATATATCTTGTTTGATCTTCACAACATAGTATATATATACATATACACATATACATGTATACACACACACACACACACACATACATATATATATGAGTATCTTGTTTGACTTTATAACATAGAACAACAAAAAACCACTGGTTCAGTAATTGGGAGACCTGGGATCAAATCCTCCTTTAGATACAAGCTACTTAAATGACCTTGGGCAAGTCACATAACAACTCGGGCCTCAATATCTTTAAATGATGGGGTTGGGCAAGATGGCCTCGGTGGTTTCTTCCAATCTGAGATCTATGAACTCGTAAACCCTCTATGACAGGTCATACAAATATTATTATGTCTCTTTAGCAGATGAAGAAATTAAAGCCTGGAGAAATCACAGCTTTCCAGGGCAGCTAGGTGGCACAGGAGATAGAATGCTGGGCTTGGAGTCAGGAAGACTCATCTTCATGAGTTTAAACTCAGACATTTCTTAGCTGTGTGACCCCGGACAAGTCATTTAACTTTATTTGCCTCAGTTTCCCCATCTGTAAAATGAACGGAAGAAAAAATGGCAAACCACTCTAGTATCTTTGCCAAGAAAACCCCAAATGGGGTTACAAAGAGTCAAACAAGTCTGAAATGACTGAACAATGAAAAAGAAGTCATGTGACAAATTAGTAGCAGAAGATGGTGCAGAATTATCCTGACAGGCCAGCGTGGGATGCGAGATGGATTAACTTTACAAAGTCACATTGGCAGGGAGGATGGTATTGAGTGTGCAACAATAGTGGCTTATTTTAATAAGTTAAAATTAGTTAATTAAATCTAGGAAAGCTTCCTGGAGGAGCTGATGTTTTAGATAGAAAGGAACTAGTCACTCAAGTCAGCCCCAAGACTTTCTCAGCTTCACACATCTGAGAGATGTCCTGTTAATCATAGGTGTTGGTTTAGTAGCAATGCTATCTTCGAATCCCTCGGCTGGTCTACAATTCCTCTCTATGGGGATTCAGCGGAAAACGGAAACAAAAATAGATTTCTGGCAGGGCAAAAACTCTAAAACAGATGGTGTGGGGCGTGGGAAGTGAGTTCTAGAAGAGTGGAGCACTTCCATTTAACACTGTGAGCTGTTGTCATGTTCTGATGAATCAAATGCCTTCCATAGCACAGAGCTGTTGAGGGACCCTCCCAACCCAGATGGGTGAGGCCCTGATGACACTCACTGTATCAAGAAGCCTAACTCTAGAAGGGTACTGAGGGGGGGGGGTTAATCCCTGTGCTCCCAACCAGAGGAGCCACCCCAGGGAAGATGGCTTTTAAATTGGAAGTCGACCAGTGTTTCTGATCCTTTGAACCCCAGCGATGATGTTGGCATTAACTCAATTAGAATGAAATCCTCCCTCTCCTGATTGGGAAACACCCATTGTTCACAAGTACAAATTAATAGCTCACACATGATGATGAATGATATTCTCTGTTCCTGTGAGCAGAGGCCAAGAGGTAGATGTAAGTTCTAAAACAGATTTGCCTTTGATTACATTTGAATCTCCACCTATCAACTGACCCGTAGGCCCCTTGGAAACACTTTTCTCTTGTCTGGGCTCTGTTCTTTTCTTCCTTCATTTCTGACTTTCTAATAATTATTTCTTTGCATTCATACTGCACTCACTTCATAGTATTTTAAGGCACTCCCTCAATTCCAGTAGCACAACAGGACTAGAGTCAGAAAGGTGAGCTCTGTTCTGAGCAAAAGTGAAATACACCTTGGGAGGCAAAGAGGCCAGCGGGGATGAAGTCAACAGGCTGCTTTGTAAGCAGCGGCTATGGAATCAAGGACGGTATTCATATTCACATAAAAGGTTAGGGGAAAAAACTTTTTTGATAATGCATCAGTCTTTTCAAGCTCACTAGCATATGTGAAAAGTAATGTCAGTATTCTTTAGGAAAAAAAAAACTCTCTAGTTCCTTCCAATGGCTCAAATGCTGCCTTCTACCTTAGATCATTCCTAGATCCGCCCCCCCCCCCCCCCCCCGTGCTCTCCACCCCCCAAGCCCCCAGATCCTAAAGCCTTCCCCACTAAGGTTACTTTACATCCATTCACTATTTATTTGCTTTGGAGGATGTCCATGCTCTCTCTTTTATTAGAATGTTAAAAAAAATTTTTAAATGAAATCTTGCCCAATACTCCAACCGCTGGTGCCCTCCCTAATAAATTCCCTTGCATTTTCATATTTGCTTTATATTTGTATTTATTCACTTTATGTTTATACTGCTTTAAGTTCTATTGCCTCTCCCATGAGAATCAAAGCTCCTTTTGAGCGTACATTGTTTTCTTCTTTTTATTTAATAAAATACTTGTTTCTCTAGTACCTAGCATAGCACCTGGCACATATTAGGTACTTGATCCTTATAGTATATAGGTTCTTAACTGGGGGGGTCTCCAAACTTGGTTTGTAGGCAGAAGAGTCTATTTTCAGCAATCTCTAGCAAAAGATGACCATTTTTAGTGGTAGTAGGATCCTAAGCCCCTATTCCTCTTGGTTCAATGTATCAACATTCATGTTTTTCACTTTTGCAGTTTTCTAGGAATGCCACTCCTGCAAAAGTTGAGGACTGACTGCATATCTGTATTTATATATTAGAAAATAAAATTTTGGGGCAGCTAGGTGATGCGGTGGATAGAGCACCGGCCCTGGATTCAGGAGTACCTGAGTTCAAATCCGACTTCAGACACTTAACACTTACTAGCTGTGTGACCCTGGGCAAGTCACTTAACCCCAACTGCCTCACTAAAAAAAAAAAAAAAAGAAAAGAAAATTTTTGATTTGCATAAAATACAGTACAGAAGATTAAAATGGAAACCAGTTATGGTGAAATATGGCAAATATAGCATATATAAAATGTAACTGCATTTCACCATAATTGGTTTCATTTGCAATCTTCTGTGTTTTATTTTAGGTAATTAAAAACCTTATTCTGAGAAGAATACAAGAAACAAACAGTTATGTGCCAGGCACTGTGCTAAGTGCTTTACAAATATTCTCTTATTTATTTGAGATAATGTGGTTTTTTTTGTTTATTTTTTTATTCTGTTTTCATTTCTTTGATCTTCACAACAACTGTTCAAGGTAGGTGCATTATTACTCCCATTTTACAGTTGAGGAAACTAAGAAGTTAAGTGACTTGCTGAGGGTCAACAGCTAGGAAATGTCTGAGGCTGGATTCAAACTCAGGACTACTTCTTCTTCTTCTTCTTCTTCTTCTTCTTCTTCTTCTTCTTCTTCTTCTTCTTCTTCTTCTTCTGGCAATAAGGGTTAAGTGACTTGCCCAGGGTCACACAGCTAGTGTCAAGTGTCTGAGACCAGATTTGAACTCAGGTCCTCCTGAATCCAAGGCCAGTGCTTTATCCACTGCACCACCTAGCTGCCCCTAAACTCAGGACTTCTTGACACTTGCCCTAGCACTTTATACACTTCGCTCTCTAGTTGCACCAGGTTTTATTAGACTGCCAAAGGAATCCATAAAACACACACACACACACACACACACACACACACACACACACACATCCATTGAAGAATTCCTGCCACAATGCTTGGCATATGGTAAGCCCTTAATAATTGCTTGTTTATAGATTGATAAATCTATAAATATAAATCCATATTATAAATATCAGAATACAATAAAAATGCATATAAATATGACAGTATTTCTCAAAGAGTGTGTTTCAGAAAATGCTGCCAGAGTTTCCCTAGATGTACCATATATTGTACTGAACTTACAGTTGGATTGCTTGCCTGTGCCCAAGTCTCTAAACTCACCCCATCTTGGGATGTGCTACAATCATGGCAAGGAATAATGCTGAGCCATGAGGAGAGAGAGGGAGAAAGAGAGACAGAGAGAGACAAGAAGTGAGACAGAAGAGACAATGACAGAGAAAGAGACAGAGACAGAGAGACATAAAAAAGACACACAGAGAGAGCGAGAGAGTGGCAGAAAGAGAGAGGCAAAGACAGAAAGACAGAGAGAGAGGAGACAAGTAGAAACAGAGACAGAGAGAAAAATGGAGACAGTGAAACCGAAGAGAAAGAGACAGAGACAAAGACAGAGAGACAGACAGAAAGACAAGGAGAGTGAGGGATATAGAGATAGAGACAAAGACAGAGAGAAAGAGGCAGAGATAGAAAAAGCTTGAGAAAGAGAAAGAGTCAGAGACAAAAAGAAAGGGGAGAGAAGGGGAGAGGAGAGACAGAGGAAGAGAGACAGAGACAGAAAGAGAGGAAGACAAAGATAGATGAACAGAGAGTAAGACTGAGAGACAGAAAAAGGCATTGAGGCAGAGACAAAAAAAACAGAGAGAGAGAGAGAGAGAGAGAGAGAGAGAGAGAGAGAGAGAAAGAGAGAGAGAGAGAGAGAGAGAGAACCATTAATCTTTGCCAAGGCTTGCAGAATAACCAGCCCATTTTTTTTCAGACTCATTTAAAGTTAGGTTGTTGAAAACTCCAAGAGGTAATTTGAGCCCACCATTGGTTTGCAAAGGGTTTTCTCCCCTCTGTGGGACTGAGTGACCGACTTTCTGATTTGTTGCCTCACCACCTAGTCACCAGGAGCTCTAAGAATACAGCTTAGTTTACCTTCGGGGTTCAGTCCTGCCTCTTCAGGCAGCCCACCTTCCCTTGGGCCCTGAGGATAATTTTTACTTTGAATGCCCCCTAGGGGTCACTGCACCTTCATATTCCTGTCTCAAGTGAGAAAAAAACTAGTTTCAATGAGGGGCCAATCCAGCCTTATATTTCTGTGATTCTGATACTGATTTCAGATGGAAGAACAGAGAGAGGTGGTTGTGATGAAATTCAAGGCCAGGAACATGAGGTGTTGCCTACTCCCTGAGAAATGACATTTACTTTCACTGCCCGTTGACTCATATGGGTTCCCTGTTGATTGAATTGATTGGAAGTAACACCACCACCCAGGCCAATTATGGATGAGGTGCCTATTTATAGCTATTAGTCAGCCTAGACACCTATAAAATCTTTTCTCTCTCCTTCGGAACATTCCATCAAAATGTTTGAATCAATGATTTATTGACTTAATCTTAGCCAACTTCTAGATTCAAAGTTGTGCCACAGTCTTTATAAATTGCTGACCTCTTTTGTTTTAAAGTTATTGGGCTACTACTCTCTTCTGTTCTCTATCTTGTTCTTGGCAGTGCCTCTGCAGTTTCTTTGTCACTCAGCAGTAAATCAGATGTTATTAGGAGACAAGTTTCCTCTCCAAACATGTCTACAAGGTACTATCTAAATTCCCTATTCATGTTTCCAGGCTTGTATCTGAATGGGAAAATGGCAGATCCAGGGAAGCTAGGCTAGACTTGTAGAGGAAAGAAAAGAAAAGAGAAGGAGGGAGGGAGGGAGAGAGAGGTGGGGGGAAGGGAGAGAGAGACATACACAGACATACAGAGAGACAAGACACAGAGAGAGAGAGACAGGGGAAGGAAGAAGGGGGGGAAAGAAGGGGGGAGAGGGAAGAGGATGGAGAGAGAGAAAGGGGAAGAGAGAGAGAGAGAGAGAGAGAGAGAGAGAGAGAGAGAGAGAGAGAGAGAGAGAGAGAGAGAGAGAGAGAGAGATATTTCTAGGATTTCTCTTCTTTTTTTAAACACAGCACACTCTCTCTCCTTCACAGATGTCTCATTCAAACTTTCCCCAGACAGTCATCGTTTTTGGTTTCTAAGGATTTTGGGTGAGTGAAAAGGTGCTACCTCCTTCCTATCCTTGAAAAGAGACTGCATTTAACAGCTTGGTAGTATATTTATGCTCCTTTGAAGCTTGATCCCGTGCTTGTGTTTATCAAGATAAAGGAATTAAATTCCCTTGGAATTCACCAACAACCTTTTTGTCTAGAAATCCTGCTCTAAAGTCTTCTGTAATGGAATCCTCTTGGATCAGGAGGATGTTGGGATCTGCCACTTAGTGACTTGGTGACATTTCTTTTTATAGGAATTGAGAAAAAAAATAAGTGTTTTTGAAAGGAAAAGGCAAGGGGGGAAAAAGCAATCGCTTGGACTGAAGCCTGTTCCCTTTTGTAATCTCCTAGTCTTCCATGAGATCTGTCATTTCATTACTTGGCTGTTTTTGAAGAGAGAAGGTCACTGGGCTACCAGAAGAGGGAAACTAAAGAAAAGCATTAAGACTACTTATTACTTTTTACACAAACAAGGCTTGGTCAAAAGGTTTTTAAGTCTCACCCCACTCTTCCCCCCTTCCCACCAAGCTGGAATGTCCATCTCAGGATTATATTCAAGAATTTCAAACCAGTGCAGCCCCAGAAATAATTATTGGAGGAGGAGGAGAATACAATGGCCGACCTGTCAATCAGTATTAGCCTAGTCAGTTAGTAACAATTGTAATTGGTTGTCAAGCTGGCCTAACTGGTCCGAAGCTGACTGACAGCTCAGCCAACCAGTGACACAGGACACTGGGGTGTTAGAGAATGCCGGATAAAGCCTTCTCTCTCTTTCCTCTCCAATGACAGACAACACAGAAAGAAGGTGCCAGGCAGCAGTCTGAAGTAGCAAAGTGTTCTTTGCTTCTTTGAAAATGTCAGAGCAATAACAAACACCTTGGAACCCCAGAATGCTGCTTAGTGAGTTCCTCGCCACTTCCTACATAATTTGGGATGGGGCAGGGGGCAGACAGGGAGGGAAGCATTTCTGTCTGGAGCCTGAGCATCTTCAAGTGGACCACTGCTCCCTCCCCCCTCCCCCAGGGTATTTATGTATCCCCCTTACACCCCACCCCAGTTTAACTTAGATTAAGCTGTAAAGAGTTGAGACTGTGAAATTGGATTAGATTTTAAAAACGGGACCATATCATCTTCTTCACATTTCCTAACACTTCTAATTGGATAAGAACTAAGAAGAAAGATAGTATTAGGGATTATGTATTGACTGGTACATCCTGGTTGATGCTAATGTGCTCCTGCTGGCTGTGGGTTTCCGAGACGGCAGGAAGGAGGTCTCCTTCCATCACTTCCCTCCTATTCCAGCTTCCTCTCACGGCATCAGGAAATGTGAAAGTCAACAGATTCAAGTCGTAAAAATAAAGATCAACCAAAAGATAGTTCTGGAAGCCAAACTGAGACAACTGCTGTGAGAGTTAATGAGTTAATTCGGAGACATTAAAAGATAAAAATTTAAAAACCCTCAAAACAACCCCCCATCCCCCCAAAAGCTAGCCCTCCCCTTCCTTTCCAGGCAGAGGCTTTCCAGGGTTGGGCTTGCCTGGCTACTCTGCTGCAATGGGCAGGCTGGGAAAGGGAAAAGATGTGGGGAATGAATGACTGAGTTAAGTCTGGACAGCTAATTTGCCAGAGAGAAACCAAGCGATGAAGATGGCAGTAGTTCCAGTCTGGCTACCTTCTCTTGGTTTGGAGAGGTCACGTGGAGTTTGCCCAGCCAAGGAGCCTTTTAACCTCTCTGAGTAATGTTTGCTTGGGCTTGAGCCATTGTAAAGATGGAATCATTGCTTGAAAACTGGCATTTGCTTCTCAGGCTGTGGGATGGCAGCCTAATGCCCTGGCTTTTATGATGTTTTACATAGCATTGCCCAGACAGCTTTGCACTCGCTTCTCAGGCTTTATGGCTTATTAATACAGCTCTCTTGTTCCAAAGGATGGCTTGATAGAAACAAGTTAATAATGGCTAGTTGGTAAAATCCCAATGTCTCTTGAAATGTTTGGGATGCAGACAGGATAACATCTACTATTTACTCTCCCTTATAACCTGCCTAGTCCCCTCCTACATGCCAGTGAATATGAGTTCCAAAAACACAAAGTAAAAGGAAGCTTTTTCTTTTCTCTCTCATTATTGTCACCCAGAGACTTTATATGCTGATTTCTCTGCTTCTAACATTTCATCCTCTAATATGTCCTACATACTCATGCCAGACTAATTTCCCTAAAAAATGGCTTTTTAGAATGTCTTTTCCTTGTTCAAAAACTTTCATTGACTCCCTAATTCCTGCTACTAAGTGCCTGTGTCTGAATTTCAGGTCCCTCACTAACAATCCAGTCCCTTTCCTGTTGTAACAAAATACAGCCTCTGAACAAAAGGTTCCCCAGCTGTTTCTGCTGCTTTGAGAATAGGTTGCTGCCAGGATACCACAATATCTACTCCAAAAATTATGTCCCTAGTATTATCATCACTTTTCCTCTTCCTCCTTTTCCACAGTTTCCTTGCCCTTCTATCACTCTCTGCAATATTGCAACAACCTTTTTAGAGTGCAAAACCACATTACTACAATGTGTGAAGATTTCTAGGTGCAGGCTAAGGTGATTATGAGCAAAGGCAGCTTATTACCTTGAGTGCTACTCACTGGTGTTTGATGACTTACAGAACTTTACATTCTCCAATGCTGACTTATTATTTATTTAGATTATTATTATTTAGATTCATACCAGACCCAAGTTACCTATTGGATATGTCCACTTGGAAGTGTAGCTACAGTCTCAAAGTCAATACGCTTAAAACAACTCATTATCTTTCCTCCAAAGACTACCTTCCTCCTGAATTTGCCATTTCTCCCTCCATTCTCCCAATGACTGTGGCTCAAAACTCCTCCCCTGTATCCGATCCATTGCCAAGTCATGTTGATTCCAAATATGCCACCTCTTGTCTACCTGACCCAACCTTCCTATTTGCATGATGATCAAATCCACTGAATTTGGGTCACTGGGGGATCTAGGGGAGAAATCCCAGCCCTAAATTTTGTTATCTTATTATCCTTTACCTGTCCTTAGTCAATAAATATTTGTTAATTGCCTGCTGGATACTGTGCTAAGCACTGAGGATAAAAAAAAAAAAAGGCAAAGGACAGTTCCTGCCCTCAAGGAGCTCACAGTCTAATGGTGGTGACAATATGCAAACAACTATGTACAAACAAGCTATATATAAGATAAACTGAAAATAATCAACGGAGAGAAGACACTAGAATTAAGGAGGTTTCCTGCAAAAGGTGGGGCATTAAATGGGATATGAAGGAAGCTGGGGAAGCCAGAAAGCTGAAAGTCCTCCACAATCTGACACCAGTGTAACTTTTAGCCTCATTTCATATTTCTCTCCTGCATGCTGTGGTCAAATTGGACTTCTTGCTGTTCCATGAACAGCTGTCCCAAGCTGTCCCATCTCCAAGTCATTACTCACCCCATTCTCTAAGGCTGAAGGGCCATTCTCCACATATTTACCTTTTAAAACCTTACCAATACAGCTCAAATTTCACTTCTTTTTTTATTTCTCATAGTACTTTAAAAAACCTCTCTTGTGTGTCATATTTTATTTATATTATAATTATTTGGATAAATGTCATCTTCTCCGTGAGCTTATAAGCTCCTTAACTCTGCTTTTTATATGTGTATATTCCTCAGTAAGTAACAGATCTTTACATGTGCCCTTAATGAGTATTTTTTCAACTGTTGACTTTTATTCAGTCTCACTTGCTTGCTCCTTCACTCCTTTTAATTCTATCCCTAGTAACTCCAGAGATCTTCATAGTACTCTAGAAACAAGATAATTTCTGTCTACACCTCAGGTCTTCTAGATTGAGACCTTGCAAGGTCAAAATACCCTTCTCCTTCTACCCCTTCTCTTCCCCTCCTCCCCTCCTCTCCTCCTCTTCTCCCATGACCAGTCCACCATCTATATGGCCCAGTGGCAGATAATGATTATCCAGAGGCAACTGGTAGCAGAGTGGATGAAGCTCTGGGCCTAGAGAAAGAAAGACCCTAGTTCAAAAAGGCCTCAGTCACTTACTAGCTGTGTGACCCTAACTAGGCAAGTCACTTAACTGCTGCCTACCTCAGTTTCTCTGAACTGTAAAATAGGGTTAATAATAGCACCTATATCATAGGGTTGTTGTAAGGATCAGAGAAGATAATATTTGTAGATAGGGCTAGAATGAGGTAGGTGCTATCTAAATGCTAATTGCCTTCCTTTTCTCCCCATTCCTAAATCTCATTGTTATCTCAGAATAGAATTAGCATAAATATCAGTAGGTCTAAAATCCAAAGACCAAAAATTCAGGGTTTTGGATTTGGTTTCTTTTGTTTGTTTTTTTGTTACTCTAGACTCAGTCAAACCAGGGCTTCTTTCAATCCATGTTTTCTAATGTTAAGTTTTGGTGGGATGAGCTCACAAAACACAAACCTTTTGTACCATTTGGTCCAGTCTTTTCATGTGTCCCTTCTTCCTCTCTCATATTAATTACTCTTGGTCCCTTTCCTTAAGCTGCTCTCTTAGTTTGGAATACCTTACATCTTCTCCATTTATCCAAAGCTCACCTATTATTATTCCTACTCAAGATTCCCTCCTCCACAAAGCTTTGCCCAACAAGAACAACCACAACAACAAAAGCAAGAACCACAAGAACAAAGATGACCCTAGCAACCACAACCACAACAACAGCTGCATTCCAGTGTTGTGTCACCCAGAGCCATAGCTAAGGATTTTGAGAACTGATGAAAGGATAGTGGGGTGGAGCAGTATATTTGGAATGCAGCTTCCAGGCTGAGCAAGTATGCCCCAGGACTATGCTCTTGACACCTTATAAATTCTGTTGCTCTAGGACAAAATTTTATCTCTGCAGATACTCACTGATCTGTGCATTTTCTGAATTTTCAGAGCACTTCCAGCAGATTCTTTACCATCTAGCATTTAATTGCATGTTGTTTTGAATTATTTGCTAATCTCTTCACAAATGTTGGCCTTGTCCATAAAAACAGATGGCAAACTTCTTGTGCTCCTCTTTTCTCCCCTGCAGTACCTACCACTAGAATGGGCACAGAGCAGCTGCTCAGTAAATACTTATGGCTCTGCACCAAGAAGGTTAACCATGTTTAATCTTCCAAATCCTAGGGTCTGACAAGCTCCATGTTACTTTTTAGAAATGAATAGTGAAAATACCAACTTCATCATATGATCAAATATAATTCCATTCATTTACTTACTTTCTTTTTTTTTGTGAGGCAATTGGGGTTAAGTGACTTGCTCAGGGTCACACAGCTGGTAAATGTTAAATGTCTGAGGCCGGAATTGAACTCGGGTCCTCCTGAATCCAGGGCAGGTGCTCTATCTACTGCACCACCTAGGTGCACTGCCCCCATTAATTTACTTTTTTTGTTTTGTTTTGTGGGGTAATGAGGGTTAAGTGACTTGCCCAGGGTCACACAGTAAAGTGTCTGAGGCTGGATTTGAACTTAGGTCCTCCTGAATCCAAGGCCAGTGCTTTATCCACTGTGCCACCTAGCTGCCCCTCCATTCATTTACTTTTAATTAAGAGTGCTGTGAATGAAATTCTTTTCAAAAGAAAAATCATCAACAAAAGAAGTCACCTCTTTTGGTTAGCCCATAGGATTAGAATCTTGGAGCTAGAAGATCCATTAAAGGTCACCTAGACCAATCCCTTATTTTATAGATGAAGAAGCTAAGGCCCAGAAAGGTTTTTGACCTTTGACAGTATCACAAGGCCAGTTAGTGGCCGAATCAGGCTAGAAACCAATTTCCTGGCTCTTGGCTCCTAGCTCAGAGCTCTTTCTACTGTACTACATCATCTTTTAGGAAGTCCTGTCCAATATCTAGCACAGAACCTGGCACATAATATACATTTAATAAATGCTTGTTGAATTAAATGGCCAGGCTGGAATTCTCTAGGAGCCCTTGAGCAAAGGTTTTAAAAGATCTTTTCAAAGTTCTTTCAGAAAACCTTTTCTGTCATTTGGAGGTGAGGGGAGTGAGGTTTCTAGGTAGGATTTGCATTTTTTCAAAAGGAGCCATGCATCACGCCACATAGATCCAACATTCCACTAAACGAATTTTGGAGTTTTTGGTGTTGAATTAATGTGAGTTAGCAAGATAATGGGAGAGGCAGTACAGTTATGTAGAGAGTTTTTTGGGTCTGGAGTAAGAAATATATGGGGTTCAAGTTATGCCTGTAACTTGTATTCACTGAGTAAACCTGAGAAAAATCCCATAAACTGTCAGTACTTCAGGAAGCTCTATAAGAATTCTCTATTAAGTTATAGAGAGAGGATTTGGGTCTTGGAGTTCCCCAGGCTGAGTATAAGTAAAGATGATATAGTTGGCCAAATGTGTGTTGGCTGCCTCTCATTTTGTTATAAAATATTATGGTTTCTTGTTTATTTGTCTCATTATCAATACAGCACTCTGGGGCATGGTGGAAAGCAGTAAAATTCTTTTATTCCATTTCAGGATATGACACCAATGACAAAACTCTTTCAACCCCAAACTAAAAAATATTACATGAAAGAGTAGCAATGAAAAAAAAAATCCTTAACTTTGGGTATGAATATCCTTTGGGAATTAATGGTCCCCCAGAAAAAATTTTAACATCTTGGTATTTATTCCCAGATGAGGGGAATGTCCTAAACAAACAGTGAGAAAGTCCATAAAATATGGGGAAAACACAAGAAAATGCCATATTATACTGACTAGTGAAAGACTGTTAAAGGCCTAAAATTTATGATGTGCACATACCAGCAACCTACAGCAGGGTTGGAGTTTGTGTTACTTTACCCTCTGTTTGCAGAGGCAGAATAAATAGTACAGGATAATTCCCCCAGAGAAAGCTGACAAAATCACCACTGGCTCTAAGATTTCTGGCCCACCTCTGAGATTGGCTCCCCAAAGTGTTGCAGTGGCAATATGAAGGATGCTACTGAAGACTCTTGTATTCTCCCAGGACCATGGGTGGTACATATTGTCTTCTGCTTAGTGGGGCAGCCAGTGGGCTGTGTGCACCCCTAGATTGCTCCTAGCAATCGTGTACAAAAGAGAGGAGTTGCTCTTTCTGTCCCTTCCTACCCACAATCTCTAATCTATAGGTGAACAACTACCTACCTCTCTAAGCAATAATTTTCTTAAGCAATAATATTCTCCTTTGAATCAAGGTGGGCCACTCATCATACCTTTGATGTCATTTTGCCCTGTGCTGATTCTGTTTCATTACTCCTACTATCTGGCATAAGCAGAAGAGATTCTCTCCTTTTTTCCACCTCTCAAAGTTCTTCTCCTTCCATCAGGGATGAACTCATATCCTACCATCTCTATGAAGCCTTCTCTGATCACCCCTACTGGGATATTGCCTGGCTGACCTCCCCCAATTTCTTCTACCAGTTTAGATTTCCCCTTCATACTTATTAAAATCTAGTTTGTACTGTACATGTCTTCCTCCCCAAGTACACCATAAGCTCTTTAACAGGGACTGTGTTCCAATTGAATTAAGTTGGTGAATTATGCTCAATAACTTAGAAATATGTGATTACTTTCCAGGATGTGCTGGTAAGTGATTAACAACTGGCCCTCTGAAAATGCATGACAAACTTTTAAGTTTAATTTGGATGAACATTTTCTCTATCACTTTCTTGTCTAGACAATCAACAAAACAATAAATCATACCCTGATTAGCAGTATTTGCTTATTTCTGAGGTATAAATGCTCAGAGGTAAAATTTAACAATCATCTCTCATAATGGCTGCAGTACACACCTCCACTTGCTCCTTTTTCTTGGTGTGACTTTGTGGATAGTGTTGACTGTGGCTCAAAGACCAGCGATAGCATTTATGTTACTACTAATGTATACTCTTAGGGGGAGAGAATGTCATGGTTTAACAAAGGTTGGTTACAGGCTTGCCCATTTTTGTACTGTTCACCAGGGCTACTGCAGGGAGTCAGTCAGAATTCACTCTGATATCTGCCATTTTTTGTTGGCCTTTTATCTTCTTGAGGAGCACTGGGGTATTGGGACAGAGTGCTATCCATGGAATCAGTCAGAAGAGTTGGGTTTGGGCCCCACCTCCAACACTCCCTAACCTCTGTGACCACAAGTCTTTGAGCCTAGGCTTTCTCATCTATAAGATGGGGGTAAGAATACTTGTGGGAGGCAGCTGGTGGATCAGTGGATAGAACTCTGGTCCTGGAGTCAGGAAGATCTGAGTTCAAATTCAGCCTCAGACACCCAAAGTACATGAGTAGCCCTGAGGTGCTAGTCCTCTCTGGACACCTCATCTCATTTGGACTACAACTAAACAGAAAGAAATCAGCTAATCAACCAATCAGGCATTAGATACCTCCTACATACCAGTCACCATGCTGAGGATATAAAGACAAAAATCAAACAGTCCCTTTGGAGAAGTCCTGGACATCCTTACCTTTGGCTCTGTGATCTTCCTCTTTGGGACACTTGCCCCCTTCCCACCATTTTCTCTTCAAAATTTCCAGGCGGTTGTTCTCTTGTAGTTGGAGAATGGCCAGATCAAACTCATCACGGAACACAGAGCCTACAAAACATAGGAAGAGGAAACAAACCATAAGCATCCATTATTATTTAGCTCCTTTCTCTGTCCCTTTAGAAACCCTTAACTTCTCACTCCTCTTTGAGATTTTGGGTGGAAGATGAGAAAAGATATCAGAAATAGCAGCATCTCAACATCTATGCTTCCTCCCTTTATCCAACAGGCAGCTCAGTGGCACAGTCCATAGAGACAGTAAGCATCCTGACTCAGACGCCCAATAACTCTGTGACCCTGGGCAAGTTGCTTAAACTTTTTTCAGCCTCAATTTTCTAATCTATAATCTATAAATGGGTTGTATTTGATAGCCTCTAGATAACTTCCACCTCTAAATCTATAATCCTATTATCTAAGAAATCTGCCAACCTCCTTGGAATGATAGAAATTCTGCTCTCATAGCTCAGTTAGCCTTCATCAGGATAGCTGGATGGTACAATGGATAGAGCACTGGCCTTAGAGTCAGGAGGATGTGAGTCCAAATCCAGCCTCAGTCGCTTGACATTTATTAGCTGTGTGATCCTCGGCAAGTCACAACTCAGATTTCCTGAAACATTTGGGGTTATCTCTAGTTGTCCTGATATATATCTTGTCACTGTATCCAGATGGCTGATGACTTGGCACAAACCTTGATTACTTAAATCCAATTCACTGCAAGTCATGACATCATCTCCTGATGTCATGGTCCTCTTCGAGAATGGGCAAACAACAAAAAGTCTTCATCTTACTGTGCATCCATGGAACACTTTGTATTTTATAGTTCTATTGTAAAACTAGAGTGATTCATTTTACTCATCTCATTTGTTTATTATTCCTTAGATTGTAGATCAGATTATTTCTTATGTTCCAAAGTGGGATTTAGTCCCTTGAGGGTAGATGTGTGTCTTACCAATCAGAGAGTGGGAAGATAGATTACATCCTAGTGTCCTCACAATAGCTAATTAAGAGATTCATCTCCAACACATGCCACCTACCAAAACTTTTCCATCATGGCCCCTCACTGCATCATCTTTCCCTTCAAACTCACCCCTCTTTCAAACTACCCTCTTACTGGGGAAGGTATTACTATCCTTTCAGTTACTCAGGTTTCCAACTTTGGGGTCATTTTTGACTTCTCTCTTTCCTTTCTAAAAATCTTATTTCTACCTCTGCATCTCTAACATTTGTCCCCTTCTTTCTCCCCATGCCACTAACTTAGTACAGACCCTCATCACTTCTCCCCTGGACCACTGGAATGGCCTTTTAATTGGTCTTGTCTCAAGTCTCATCCCACTCCAATCCATTCTGCAGCTAGCTTTCCAGATGATTTTTCTGAACTATGTCACTTCCCTCCTCAATAAATTCCAATGATTCCCTATAGAGCCATTGGAAATATTATTTCAATTTTATCTCATCCTTTTAAAATTTCCATTTTGGTTTAAGTTTTATAATGCTCAAAAATATATACAATAGTAATCTATATGTATAAACTATGTATGTATATATTACAAATATAAACTATACATATAGTTTATGAATAGAAATATTTTATTTACTGCTGTTTATAAACTAAAATGTTAATTTTTTACTTATAGGCTGCACCATCGAAAAAGTTTGGAGATGAATGTTCTAGATGACAGAATTGAGGTCACCAAAAGTTGCATTACTTATACAGATTTACAAAGCAAGTTAGTTACAGAGCCTTACATCTCTATTGTGTTGTTTTGCCTTCCAAACTCCTTCCAAATAAAATAATTGAATCTTAAAGCTGAAAGGGACTTTAGGAACCATTTAGGCTGATGGTCTGCAGAAGGTAGGAATCCTTTTTACAACACCCTTAATGGGTAGTCATCCAACCTCTCAATACTAGTGGAAGCAGCAAGCTCATCATTTCACAAAGTAGCCTGTTCCATTTTTTGGATGGCTTCTCAGGATTCCTTCTTATATTGAACTGAAGTCTGCTTCCTGGTGTCTTTCACTTAGCATTCATAATTCTCCTGAATGGAGATAAGTCAAATCCCTCTTTCACCTTATATTATCTCAAACATTTTAAGCAGTTTGGAGTGTTTTAGTTGACATAGTCAATAGTAGTCCTAGAGGTAGAAGAAGCTGAGTCACAGTCACCATAGTTATTCAACAGTTTCTCCTTCTCCTTGTCCTTGTCCTTGTCCTTGTCCTTCTCCTCCTCCTCCTCCTCCTCCTCCTCCTCCTTCTTCTTCTTCTTCTTCTTCTTCTTCTTCTTCTTCTTCTTCTTCATCTTCTTCTTCTTCTTCATCTTCATCTTCTTCTTCCACCACCACTTTTTCTCTTTCTTCTACTACTACTTCTCCTCTGCCTCCTACTAATACTTCTCCTTCTCCTCCTCTTTCATCAGTCTCTCATCTCTTTCTCCAGGGGTATAGGTTACAATTCATGTCCCTGTCCTTTCATAAATCCTCCAAAGAGAAGCTACCCTATGTGCTGGAGGCCTTACTCAGATCTTTTAACATCTTCTACATATCAGTGAAGACCTTAGGCTGTTCCCCTTTTGTCCATGCTTTTTATTTACTACTTAACCAGCTCATCACCTTTTAAACTCATACTTTTTCTGAGAGCTTCTCATGGGCAAGTTATTGGTAATATGTTACAGCCTGCTTACATAGGATTATCCACCATGTCTTTCTCTGTTCTCATTTGATTCTTTGGAGATGAATGTGAGATTCACAACCATCCCTCACTGGAGAGTGGATAGATAGCTTGTCTTGGGAGTCAGGAAGATAGAGGTTTGAATATAAGTACCACCTCTGTCACATGCTATGAGCAAGTCACTTAACATCTCAGTGTTTCCAGACAATTTTCTAAGACCATATATTACAGATCACAATAATATGACTTTAGAGGTCATCTAGTCAACCCCCAGACCCTCTTAATTTACAGATGAAGAAAGAGGCCCAGGGAAGTTAAATGAGTAGGTGGCACAAGTTACTGATCTATTTGATAAAGGATATTTCCATACCAGGAATTATCTATACAGCTAAAAAATACAGGCTTGGACCCCTCCTCAAAAAAGTATATCTGAACTAATATGTGTTTTTTTAAAGCAATATTTTATATCCTGATAATTTCCTATTTGCAATCCAACCTTCTCTCTTCTTCCTATTCAATTATGAACCCATAAATAATGCCCATCCAAGATATATGTACCTATGGACAAACTCAATGGACTGACCATCCAACTGCATATCATAGTCTGGTCAAAAGGCACTCTTCACCTGCCATTTTTACCCTGTATGAATCACTAAGTTCAACTCTTAAACAGTCATGGGTCTAGTTGTAGAGACTCTGTACTATTTTTTTGGGTTTGATGAAATCAACAAAATGTAATTCCCAGATTAGAGTAAGTAGGAGACTGTTCTTTATAGGGTCCTCTTCCATTTGAATTCTGAAGGACTCCCTCCACAGGTATTATGAACACCACTGCTGAGTACATGGTTCCTTGTTTTCTCCATCGCTTTCTATTGATAATCAGAGAACCACAGAACAAAGTTATCTGTGTGGCTATACCCATTAAGGAATCTTATACAATTTTAACGTCTGCATAAGAGACACCTTGAGCCTTTCAGGCTGTGTTTTTCTCTGCTGAGTCAAATTCTTTCCTATAATCAACAAATAATAAACACAGCAGGATCTTGTATTCTCTGTACCTTTCAGTTAATTGTGACTGTGAATATGTGGTCTGCTATGGAAAATAATTTGTGAAAGCCTGCCTGTTTTCCTATATTTTCACCAAGAATGTCCTTGATACATGTGTAGCTCATTCTCATAAAGATTTTATAGAGATGAGAAAGTAAGTGTGCAGGTTGGTTGTTATTGATGTCTTCTGGATCTCTTTTTGGGTTGTAAAACAGTCCTTGCTTTTTCTCATTGTCCAGTTTCTTCTCTGCTTTCAGATAAATTTCTAATAACAAACTGATGCTCATAAAGCACAGCTGCCATCTTGTTACTAGTCTGCTAAAGAAGCTTCAGTGGCTCCCTATTACTTCTGAGATAAAATACACACTCCTTTGTTGGGCCTTTAAAGACATTCATAAAATGTACCCAATGTTATTTTTTCAGACTGATTTCATGTCACTGCTCACAAAATCTTGTTGTTCAGTCATTTTAGTGGTGACCAACTCTTAGTGGCCCCATTTGGGATTTTCTTGGCAAAGATAGTAGAGTAGTTTGACATTTCTTTCTCTAGCTCATTTTACAGATGAGGAAATTCAGGCAAACAGGGTTAAGTGAATTGCCCAGGGTCACACAGCTGGTAAATGTCTGAGGCTGGATTTGAACTCAGATCTTTCTGACTCCAGGCCTGACACTCCATCACAGTACCACATAGCTGTCCCAAATCACGAAATCTATGTCCCAACCAAAATGAAGTACTATCTCTCCCTATATATGATATCCTACCCCTGTATCTTTATACGTCATACCTGGAATGCTGCTCTTCCTCCTCACTTTTGCCTCACTAATTCCTACTTGAAGTCTTTTCTGGTTTCCCAGCTGTGACTGCTCTACTTAGTACCCCTAAATACTCTGCATTTATTTGTGTATCTATTGCTTTCTCTCGGATTGTAAGTTCCTTGGGGTTTTTTTTTCTTCTCTTTATATCCCTAAAACCTAGCACAGCACCTGACATATACAGGAGGTGCTTAGTATAAAATGAAAGAAACAAACAAGCAAAAAACCTTGATTGAATTGAATGTTAAGCATCAATCCCTTGGTTCTTTAAAAAGTGTTGTCCTGCCAAGCATGGCTTTCTTCTGTTTTTAATGGGTCTGGCTCTGTTGCTCTTCCTGTCTTCATTTTTGTTAAGGCCATTTCTTCATCTAGTGCATTAGACATCTCTGCTTTCACTGATAATGAAGATAGTGTTATACACAAATGCTGGTGGATGTGTTTCATTTTTCATTCCTCTGTTGCTTTCTTTACAGGTTAATCTACAAATGCTCTTGGAATGATCTGACTCAGTTGGCTTTCGTGCCAAACTTTCAGCAGATTACTTTTTTCCTTTACTGCTCTTGACTTTCTTGTGAAACAACACTGTTGGTAATCTTCTATCATTTTCCTCAATAATATTTTATTATCAGTTTATATTACAAACAGTTGTTGTTTTAGGCTGCCATGCCTTTCTTCCTGGAAAAGACATTGCTGACTAAAGGGGTATGGGGTTCTTTTGGCTTCCGTGTTGTATTGTGGTGACTGCTTATATCTGTTAAACTTCTGTAGGAAGCAGCAATAATCAGAATCAGTGCATTTTCCGTTTTTCTCTTTTCCCTCCCCCCCCCACCCGTTAATAGCTTGCTTGAACAGGTTAGAAGCATTACAGTTTTCCTCCTCATTTTTATCTTTTCTTCTAATTTGGTGTTGATTTTGACCTTTGCTCTAACTAGTTGATGACCAGACTGCACACAGTTTATTCAGAAATTTAAAAAGCCTGATTAGCAGTTGTTTGCTTGCTTTCCCCCTTTCCTTCTCTCTCTCCCTCCCTCCCTCCCTCCTTTCCCTCTCCCTTCCTCCCTTCCTTCTCTCCCTTTCTCCCTCCTTTCCTTCCCTTTCCTCTTTCTTCCTTCCTTCCTTTCCTCCTTCCATCCTCCAGTTACTTACATGGAATAGTCAAAGACTGAGGAAAACAGAGCCTGGAGCATGATAAAGAAACTTTCTCATGTCTGTCAGCAGAGAGAACCTAATCACTTGGCATCACCCCCCAACCTTTACAGTGCTCAGCTTAATTTAGTTTGAGCCTACCTCCTATATACCTCAATCTGTTTTCTCCTTCTCTTGATAACCAGATAATAGGACTTTTGTTTAGCACAATTCTATCTTTAATAGAATACTGTCAATTACATTTGGTTCAGGAATTGAGGTTTCATCAGAAAAATAAGGTCAAATGAAACTTGGAAAGTTCAGTTCACCATCATGGGACAAAGCCCCAAATCCTGAAATGAAGAAGCTATCTACAACCAGAAAATACAATTAATCTGTCCATTTTTTTTTTTTTTGGCATGATGTGGCCAGATGTCTCAAAGTAGAAACTTGTGGAGATACTGATAATGAAGTTCTGCCATAAACACAACTATGTCAATATGTAAGCTTTCTGGGACAGCTAGGTGGCGCAGTGCCTTGGATTCAGGAGGACCTGAGTTCAAATCCAGCCCCAGACACTTGACACCTACTAGTTGTGTGACCTTGGGCAAGTCACTTAACCCTCATTGCCCCACAAAAACCCCAAAACAAACAAACAAAACCCCCAAACAAATATGTAAGCTTTCAGCATCTAAATTTTCAGAGGGTATGAACATTTAATTGACTTCATAAAGCATTCAATATGGAGTGATAAGGACTGAATGAAAAGTTGCCTAGCAAATATGTGATGATCGGTATTACCACCCCTGTGAAGCATTTCTTCATCTCTCTCAGGTATTAGTGGTCTCTCCTTAAAATAATATGTGCTTACTTATTTGTGTAAATGTTGTATCCCCCCATGAGAATGGAAGCTCCCTGAGGGTAGAGCCATTTAATTTTGGTTTAAGCTCCCTGAGGGTAGAGCCATTTAATTTTGGTTTTTGTAGTCCCAGTGCATTACTTGGTGGCTTGCACATAGAAGCTACTCAACCAAAGTCCATTAAATTGAATGAATGACCATAAATCACATTTACTACCTAGGGCTCTAAAGGTTTGCAAAGCACTTGCCTCACAAAAAGTCTGTGAGATGGATAGATGGTACAAGTCTTTCTTTTGGCAGGGCAATGAGGATTAAGTGACTTGCCTAGGGTCACACAGCTAGTAAATGTCAAATATCTGAGGTCGGATTTCAACTCAAGTCCTCCTGAATCCAGGGCAGGTGCTTTATCCACTACACCACCTAGCTGCTCCGATACAAGTATTTTCATCACCATTTTATAGATATTATGCAGAGCCATTTATTGGAAGAAGACCTGCAGAGTACAAATGGAAGAGGACCCATCTCTAAGAGTCTGCCCATGTTCAAAGAGCTAATAAGAGCCTGAGGTAAGATTTGAATGCATGTCACTAGATCCTGAGTTAATTATACCAAACTGAGTTGAATGATCATGAATATCCTCCCGTTTTGGTTAGCCTTGAAAAAAAAATCAAGATTTTACAAGTTGGTCTGCCCACAGCTTTTGGAGGATTCAATTAGATTCCTATATAATAAAGAATGCATTTCAAATTAAATCTGTGGTTCAGTCAGCCACATTGAAATAAAATGGCAGCCAATAAAATGTTTTCATATGTAATAATTTGGTAAAATTGAACTATAGCTAGAAGCTATGATGAGACCTTATTGAACTGACTAGCATATACAGTTCACAGAACTAATGTACCACAGACACTGACAGTTCAGGTAAGTCCTGTGTTATCACTGTATTTGTTCATTTTATCATTCCCTTTAATTTTTGAAGATGTTGCCTAATTTGACAAAATTAGAAACATGCCTGAAATGGATAAATATTCAGAGAGGTCTAAAGTTCTTTGATTCCTGGTTGAGTACACATAATCATGGCTAACCACTAATTACATATGCCATTATTAGGCATGTAACACGAATGAAGTCAGTGCACAATTGTGCCAAACCCTTGTTTCCAACATGCTTGTTTCCTACAGCTCTTAACCATGCTTTACCCTCCATTTGGAGGGCTAACAAGTTGGGTCAAACTTAGAAGGTGGGCATTACAGAAGGAACATAACTGGACAACATATTCAGGAAGTCAGAAAACATTGCCATTTCAGAGCTGAGAGCTGTTGGCATGTTTTACTGTTTGTATATTAGGGCTGGAGTTAATGGCCACTGTTTCATTACTGGTTCCTTGGTCCCACCCATGGAGATCAATATGAGAACTGGAGTACTGAGGTCTCTGGGAAGGTCATGTTAATTCTGGCTCTGGTAGAATTCTCCCTTCATTCTGAGGATGTTTCATTATCATTCCAGGCTAATTTGGAGTGAATTCTAAGACTATGAAAAAATTTTTATAATTGATCCCATTGTCAAAGACAGAGAGGGAAGGCTCACCTTTCAGAAGCTATGGCTTTTGATCTTAGCCCAGGTATTGCCACAACATCCTCTTTGTTTCTCCAGTTCCATCCCAGCTCATTTAAAACACCTATGTCTCTTCCACCTGTGACCAAGTGTGGGGCCTCTCCTCTAACTGTTCAAATTGCCAGCTTCAGTAAATAGTCTTGGTCCCCATATCATTTCATCTCTGGCTTATCTTTTATATAGCCTTTCCTTGGCTCAAGTTCCCCCAATACTGACCCTAACCCATACCTCCACTATCTTCCTGAGCTCCAAACTAAGTATTTAGCTGCAATACCCAAACCCTGGCCTCTACAACTTGGTCTCACACACAAAGCCATTACTATCACCTGCATGCCCCCAATCCCAGTGGATAAATTCCATACCTCACCCTGGTCAAACTCGGTGAACCCCTCCCATGCCAGTCAACTTGAACCATACAGTTCATTCTCAATTGCATGTGTTGACAGGGAGAATGAGGATTAATGAAATCCACAAATAATTTGAAAATCATCTTACTTAATAAGTGTCCTTTTCCCTCTCCACTAAATCTTTCATCAGAGATATTAAGAAATGGCAAAATTAATTCTTTTGAGGTTTTACCTCTTTGTTCTTCTCATGCCCACAGTTCGTGGAGGTGGTAATAAGCAGAGAATTGGCCAAAAGGCAAACAGCAGGAGGAGAATATAAAGAGCCTAGAGAATCTATCAAGCCCATAATTAGCTTCTTAATAACTGGGAGTTGAATATTCATCTATGATTTATCATATCCTATACATACTAGGATCAGGGGAGTGGTCTCAGCTGGTAGAGTCAGATATGAGGCTTTAGGCTGAATCTGATAGATAGGCTACTATGAATAAGTCCTCCAAAGGTGTGATCTGGATTCAGACCTGAGAATGGCACTTTACAGTTGTAGAAGCACACAGACAACCCAAGGGATACAGACACTACCCTCCCTCCTTGCTGCCTCTCATAGAAGAGCACACACATACAGAGATAAGAAGAAATCTGCTGGTGGGTCCAGACTACCACAGTTATACCACCTCCAAGAGTCATCAATATTCAAACCCCCTCCCCTGCCCAACCTTCACTCTTTGATTCCTTGCATAGGTGTAACCCAGGACTATCCTCTGGGTTATTTCTTTTTCTCTATATATATTTTCTTTGTGACCTCATCAACTTCCATGTATTTTCACTATCACCTCTGTGCAGATGATTCCCAAAATCTACAAATCTAGCCCTATGTCTCTTCTGGGTTCCAATCTTGCTTTCCCAGCTGCCGAATATTTCCACTTAGGTGTCCCATAGACTTCTCAAACCTGACATATTCACAACAGAACTCATTCTCTTTCTCTCTAAACCCACTTTCTTGCGTTCTCTCCTTGCTGTCAAAGAGTACCTTAATTGTGAGCATATCCCAAGGCTCAGTCCTGGGCCATTTTATCTCCTCTTGATATACCATGTCTTGATAATCTCATCAGCTCCCATAAATTCAGTGATTGTCTCCATGCAAATGACTCTCAGATCAATCCATCTAGCCCAAAGTCTCTTTCCTGACCTTTTATTTTGAAACACCAAATGGATTTCTCCACTTATCTGTTCCATAGGCCTCAAACTCAATGTGTCCAAAACAAAACACATTACCTTCTCCCCAAACCCTTTCCTCTTCCCAAATAGTTACTGTTCCTGTCGTTATTTTGTCTATTATTGAATTTACATATTTTTGAACATGCTGTATCCCCCTAGTAGAACATAAGGTCTTCAAGAGCAGGGACTGCCTCACTTTTGTATTTATAGCCTCAGTACCTAAAACAGTGCTTGGCCTACAGAGGTATTTAACAAATGTTTCTTTATTGATTGATGGTTTTTGAAGTCTCCCTAACCAAAGTGAGCAATAACAGCAAGATATGGGCCTGCTTGGATACACCAGTACTATTTCCAAAATTTATTCTGCTGAAATGTTCTGTCAGCAATAGCTCTGTCATGGGCAAGCATACCCGGCACATCTCTGGTCTGTGGTGCCTGCTACCTGTTCTTCCAATTGCATACCCTGCTTTGCCCTGTGCCCACAGACTAACGTCATGTTTGCTTTAATTCTGCCAGTCCCATTGAGAGGTGCCAGCTTCCTGTTTCTAGGTCCTCTGACTCTCTGGATGAACCCACATTAACAAGGATTTTCCATCTCTGCATACCAACAGGCATCCCTATCCCGTAGCCCTTGGTGTCAAGCAGGCCCCCAATCTGGGTCAGATTGCAGTTTCGCTGGCGGTAGTACTCATTCATGGTGGACTCCAGCAGGAAGGCATAGTTGGAATTCAGCACCCGGGCAATCCCTTCTTCCGTGCTCTTCACAAACACACTAGGCTGCTTAGAGTACATGTAATTCCACATCCTCTGATATGTCTGGTAGCGGGAATTCTGGGGAAAGAGCACATAGCAGTGGGGTGGGAATGAAGGAAGAATTGAGTGGGTTTCAGGGAGAGGGAGGCAAGCTTGGACCAATAACGTTAGGAGTCAGAACATTCTCCCCCACTATTTTTTTTTTTTTTTGCAGGGCAATGAGGGTAAGTGACTTGCCCAGAGCCACACCGCTAGTAAATGTCAAGTGTCTGAGGCTGGATTTGAACTCAGGTCCTCCTGAATCCGGGGCTGGTGCTCTATCCACTGCAGCACCTAGCTGCCCCTCCCCCACTATTTCAACAAAGAAATTACATGTAAAAGTGCTTTCTTCTTCTCATTCTTAAGAGGTGTATGAACTTGGAGGAAACAGGCTGAGGTCAAAAGTTGCTGTGAGATTTGGTCTAACCTAGAGACCAATGGCCTAGGAGGGGACTTGTGTTTTCACATTTTATCCAGGGGGCAGGCATAATGGTCTGACCCTTATAAATTCTGCCAAGTGTCCTATTGGCTGGCTGATCTCATCCTGCCCTCTCCCTGCTCACTTGGGCTGGTAATCTCTGTTCCTAGAACAAAGTCCTCTCTCTTTGGGTGAAATTCCAGTTAACCACCTATTGTAATGCTTTTATTTTTTCAAGGCTGTTGCCTTCAGAAAGCCTTCTGTAACTCACAGCCCAAAGGGATCTTTCCCTTCTTAAGTTTCTGAGCACTTGGTCTGAATCTCTCCTTTATGCAGATCCCATTCTATCTCCAACCAGAGTTGTTTGTGAACATGTTGCGTTTTCCTTCATTGTAGATTATAAACTCCTTGAGGGTAATGACTATCATTTTTCATTCCTATCCCCAAAATCTAACACAGTGTCTTGCATATAGTAGACAGTTAATAAATATGCAATCATAATTCAAATCTAGCCTTGGATTCTTACCTGCTGTATGACCCTGGGCAAGTTACTTAATCTCTGCTTCAGTTTCCTCAACTATAAAATGGGGATAATAATAACACCTAACCTCCCAGGGTTGTTGTAAAGATCAAATGAGGTAATATTTGTAAAGTGCTTTGCAATTCTTAAAGCTCTTGTTACTGTTACTGTTATTATTATTATTAATCTGTTGAACCTGTGACCTGGGGGTTTTCCTAGCTAATCTGGAAAGGTTGTCTTATCTACCACTGTCCAGTCTCCTGAATAGAGAAAGGTAGGAACTGAACTAAGGTACATTAAGCAATGACTTCCAAACAGACATCACCTGAAGGGGAGGCTCAAGTGATTTACCCCTGGCTCTAAACTGATCCTTTAATCCCATATCAGACAACAGCCTCTACTCTCCAAATAATAAGCAAGCAGTGTGTTGGGAATCTGGCCAAGTTCTATTCTTGATTAATGTGCTGTTCTCTAAAGTTATATCCAATGTGACTTGTGAGGAAACTACGAAGATGGGGTCATTTTAGACATCAGTTAGAGATGAAAATGAACTTCTTGGCTGGTGGGCCGGCTAGACATATACTGGGCCACGTGGGAAATCTTCCTAGGAAGATGTAAAACTAGGAAGTTCACTTGTCTAGCTGAGCAAGGGTAGGTGTAGTACTAGAGATCCGACTGCATTCTGTGTTCGGGACCTTGGTGAGGGTGCTGTGGAGGAATACAGAAGGTCCCGGTCTTAAGATTCTATGGATTTATCAGGTTAAGGATCAGAGCATCAAAGTTATCTTTATCCAAGAACCTTTTCTGATCTTGTTCCAGGACTACTCTGTCAGGTAGGTATTAGCTGATCCCTATGGTTTCTAGACTGGATATTAGGAAAGGGCATGGCAGGAGCAGGTAAAGGCTGAGGAAAGACTTCACATGTCCAACAGTCACATCACCTTTGTCCCACCTTCTCCTCCCTCTGTCTAAACCCCCAGTGACTCTGAGTAAAAGAGGAAGCCTTACTTGGAAGAAGGTCATGCTGGATCCTCCATGAATCGTGCCATACTCAATGGCTGTCTGGTCAGCCAGGTCATCCACAGATTCGATGGGCACATCCATGCGCTGTACGGTCAGGAAGGCTGCCAAGTTGGCCGTGTAAGAAGAGATGATGATCAGAGTGAATGCCCACCTATGGGGAAAGGACTTGAGTGAATTGGTTGTGGACTGAGTGGTCTGAAGGGAAGGGCAGAGGTACTCTCTCCTCTCAAGGGGCTCCATAACCTTGAGAGCAGTAGGGAAGATGGAAGGGGTTCTCACAATATGGAACCAAAAGAAATAGATAAGCATAAAATGGCACTGAAATGAAAGAGTATATCAGACATTGGGTAGATGTATTAACAATGGATTGTGAATAATCTAAGAAGGCTTCCTGAATGAAGGGGACTCTGAGCCATGATTGAAAGAAGTAAAAAGAGGAGGCTAGTTTCATAATCTAGAGCCTCAAGAGATCTTAAAACCATCTAGTTAAAATCTTTCACCTTACAGATGAGGAAACTGAGGCCCAGAATCAGTCAAAATGAATTTATTAAGCACCTACTATGTGCCAGGTATATAATACCATAACACAAATGTTGGAATACACATAAGGCCAAAAAAAAAGAAAAAGAAAGAAAAGGAAAACCTCCAAAGCAACAGTCCCTGCTCTGAAGAGGCTTCACAGAGGTGAGCTGATACACCAGAATCTCACAACAGGTTTATATGAGAGCTAGGATTAATTGTCCCAACTCCCAAGTCAGTGGAAGAAGCCTTTCCACACTATCCCCAAAAGAGTTCACATTTCAATAGCACTTTGGGGCTTATAAATAACTTTTCCCACAATAAAGGGGGGATGTAGTTTTTGTATTATTATTTCCATATAAGAGATAGGAGACTGAAGAACAGAGTAGTGAAGTGATTAATCCAAAATCATATTGCTAATAAAAGATTTTAGGTAGAATTTGAATCCAGGTCTCCTGATTCTAATGGCAAGGTTCTTGCTACTATACATTTCTGAATGTGGGACAAGTTGATCAACAGACTGGACAAGGGATAAGAGGGAACCAAATGTGTGAATGTACCATTTTTCTTGACTCCTGTGTCATCATCTGCCCAAGAAAATGCAAGTTCCTTGAGGGCAGGAACTGTTGAATTTTTGGATTTTTATGTCTAGGATATAGCACAGTGCCCGGCACATAGTCGGTATTTACCAAAAGCTTGTTGAATGATTGATTGCTGACACTGAATAAGGACAGGGGGCAGGGGTAGAGCTCTGGTGTTTCAGATTCCTGGTAGGAAAGTAGAAGCTATTCTCTAGAAAATATTGATACCCTATGAGGTTATACTAGCCCAAGGCATAGGGGTGAAGGCTCTAGCCTATCCCCAACTTTCATTAGCATATAATCAGTGCCTGTTTATTCCTATAGTTCCTCCCTACCCCCACAACACACACACACACACACACACACACAACTAGTGAAAAAGGGTTAGCCTTTTGGCATACCACATTTTAAAAGGCTTCCAGGCCCTGGCTCCCTGATGAATCTTTTCCTAAGTAGATTCCATTGGTGTCCAGAGCAACTATAGGAAATTGCCTATCTAGGGTTGCTTAGGTCAACTTGTTAATGATATTTTGAGTATGTGTGCAGTATATATTTATGTATATGTTGTTCCCCCCAGTAGAATATGTAAACTTCTTGAGGGCAGGGATCATTCCATTTTTGTCAATGGATTCCCATACCCTAGCATCCAGTGGGCACTTAACAAATGCTTATGGATTGATTGAATGATTGATTACTAGATTTAACTCCAAGGTTGGCCAAATAGCTTTGGTCAGCTCAAATACTCCAGAGTATATCATCAACCACAGTCATTCATATTCAAATATAAACCAATGTTTTGGAGAACTGGGAAGGCAGAGTGGAGAGCTTGTTGAGAGAATATAAAGAGCCTGTTTTAAGTAATGGATCAGCCTCATTTGTATTTGGCTATATAATTTGAAATATAGACAATTGTTTTACTCTGGAAAAACCTCTTTTTTACTAGCCTAATCTTTCTTAGCCCAACATGCTGTTTGTTCCCTAGACATGTCTTCTCTTTCTGCCTAGTAGCATTTACTACTGCTGTGTGCTTTTTTATGGACCCCTCCCCCCAATCCCCTTTCATTCCTCAAATCTGGATCTTCCATATGTGGAAGTTTCTGTTTTTGTGGCTTATTGGTACCTTTCTGCCTGTGACCTTGGGACTGGAAAACCACTTGTTTGAGCAAGACCTCTCTTTACTCTATAGATGTTGTTGAGTCATTTCAGTCATGTCCAACTCTTCATGATCCCATTTGGGGTTTTCTTGGCAAAGATACAGGAGTGATTTGCCATTTCTTTCTCCAGCTTTTTTTTTTTTTACAGATGAGGGAACTGAGGCAAACTAGGTTAAGTGATGTGTTCAGGATCAGCTCAGAAGTGTCTGAGGCCAGATTTGAATGCAGGTCTTCTTGACTACACGCCCAGAGCTCTTATCCACACTGTTCCAACTAGTTGCTCTCTTCACTCTATAGAATGCCTGAGTTATTTTGAAGCAGCAAGTGGCAATAACCTATGAATCGAGTATATTGCCCTGAAGCATGGACCTAGACCATCATGATCTTCATCCTGCTATACCTCAAGACAATAGTGCACCCCTAGTTGTATTCTTTCCCAGCTACTTCCCTGTCCATCTTTGGAGGTATCAATTTCTAACCTAATATGACAACCTTGGGGTAGCTCTGGTATAGAAATATTAGTTCCAGCTCCAGAGCTGAGAGTATCCTCTGGTTTGGAGGTGTCTCAGACCTCATTTCAGCGTGAAGCTCATTGGGCTTCTCTAACACCCTTTCCTTGTTGCCCCTGCTTCTTGAACTTCCTTGGGTGTCTCTAGTTAAGGCATATGTTCTTCTCTTTTGTACTTTCCCTTAAATATGCCAAATAAAAATGCCTATTACTTCCAGCATTGACTGATTCATCTAATTCTTTTCCAAAGCCCATTTAGTCTCAGCAATGGGCCCTGATGACCACAAATGTGCTAAAGTCATTAAAATGACGTGCTCTATTAAGTAGGTTAAACATGCCCCCTGCCATATGGTTTACATTTTTAAATTTGCAAGCCTAGCCCTACTACTAAAAAAACAACTCTGAGTTCATTCTTTATTGATGACTGTGGGTCAGTAGGGCCATATTTGCATAAGGGCAGTATTTCATTTGTGAAGTTGGCACTCTTTTGGCCTCCCATGCCACCATCATCTGCTACTTTACTTTGAGTAAGGAGACCAAGGCTGATTAAGATGCCCCTGTATCTAGCCCCTCTCAACCTTTCACAGGCAAAGGACCAAGCTATGATTCTGATTTAATAACAGAAAAGCCCAAGGAATCTGAGGGGGGCACAATGTCATGAGAGGGACAGTGTAGAGTCTATCACATGATGGCCTCTTATTAAGTGTCAGAGCCACACTCACACATATTCTCTGGATCAGAGTTACCAAGCAACCTGGATGTGACTATTTAAATCATCACTGAGGCAGCCAGTGGACCAGGCAGCAGAACAATCTGTAGCATCCTTCTTGCTTTGGGCCAGAAACAGTTATAAAATGAGAAATGTTTTGGATAGGGAGAATCGGGCATATTTAGGTGAACAGAGAAGGAGAGGGATGTTCTATAAGGACAAAAACAGAAGGGTCAAGGGATCAGAATCCAGAGAAGGCCTGGCCTCTCCCAATTCGGATTTTTTACCTTTCTATTAGCCCCAGTTTTCATTGTTCAGAGCTACACAATTCTCTCCAGATACTGAGGTAGATCATTCCTCCTATACCAGCACGGCTGACTTTTGGGGGAATTAGGATCCCACCTCCTTTTTGTGGGGGAAAGGACCTTTTTCTCATAGTTCATCATTGATAGAGTTGAGGCAGAGGGAAAGGAAACAGGGCTCTAACATGTGGTAGCCAAGCAAATCTGTATTTAGGGATAAGCTAATCTACAACCAGAAACCTATATTCTATAGACTTTTGTTTTTACCTTGCTGTTAAGTCATTTTTCAGTTGTGTCCAATTCTACATGACCCCATTTGGAGTTTTCTTGGCAGAGATATTGGAGTGGCTTGCCATTTCCTTCTCCGGCTCATTTTACACATGAGGAAACTGAGGCAAACAAGGTTAAGTGACTTGCCCAGAGTCATACAACTAGCAAATGTCCGAGGCCAGATTTGAATTCAGGAAGATGAGTCTTCTTGATTCCAGGCCCAGGACTCTATGCACTGAACCACTTAGGTTGCATTAATAGAAGAATAATGTCTAGAATGAGCAAGACAATAGTTCCCCTTCTCTCTGCACTATTTGGGTCACATCTGGGCACCATGTTTTAGGAGGGACATTGATAGACTGGAGTGTGTCCAGGAGAAGAATAAAATGGTGGAGGGGATGTGAATCTATGTTGTGTGAGATATAGTTCCAAGAATAGGAAGTATGAAGGAAGGAGAAGAGGAGACAGGAGAAAGGTATTCAGATATTTGGAAATCTGCATTAGTCAAGAGGGATTATACCCATTTTGCCTGGTTCCAAAGGGGAGAACTCAGACGAATGTGTAGAAGTTATAGGGAGGTATATGCTGCTGGAGGAACTTCCTAATGATTGCAGGGATGTACTGGAGCCAGTTCCCATGGGGAAATAATTCATTCACTGAGCAGAAGATAAGATTAGATGATCCCTAAGGCTTCTTCTACCTTTGTGGGTCCATGATTCTCTTCCACACACAATAATAAAGAGCCATGGCAAAGAAAGGGAGGCTAACAAGGGTTACAGAAATCTCATCTGGATAATGAATGGCTCCCAGGGCTCAATTTATGAATACCACCTGGAGGTTTTTTCTTTTTTTTTTTTTTTTCAAAAGGACTTTGAATTTCCCAGTGGGCAAGAAGTTTGCCATAGAAGAAGCAGTAGATCAGGTGTCTGTACACTTTCAGAATGAGAACACATCCACGGTGGACTTTCTTCCTCTGACCCCAGAGGTCTAGAATGGCCTCCTGGTACCTGACCCCACTTCTGTCTTGGGTTCTTACCAGACCCCGCTGACACATCGAGTGGATAAGGCGCGTGGGGCAATGGTAGAGCCTTGCTGCATGAAGCCCCCAACAGGAAACCACAAGCTGTTTCCCAGGGAGTACTGATTCACTAGAAGGTTACACCTGCCCTGGGCACAAGGGTGAGGGCTATACCATTCGTAGGGCGTCAACCTGTGGAGACAGAAAGGCCAAAGTGAGCATGCTCCAGGGCCAGAGAAGAGGCAGCTGGAGGTGGAGGGAGGGGGATAGGGTGCAGTGGGACGAGGGGAGGAAACACAACCTCTATATTGGGAATCAGGATTCCCGAGCTCTAGTCTAGGGTGACCTTCAGCCAATTAGTTCACCTTTGTCAGCTTCAGATTTTTTCCTCTGTAAGATGAGGGACTTGAGTCTGTATCCAAGATCCCTTTTACCAAACTATGAATCTAATTATATTGGCAGAGAAAGTCTCCTTCATCCACTTTCCCCAATGAGTCTTCACTAAGTAGCTCCTTACACATAGAATGCCCTTACTTTCTCAACCTGCTCACACATTACCTCTTTTATCATCTCAACAGATTCTGAAATAAACTTTTTTCAACTGGCCATTTTTCCATGCAAAGTATTTTTTCCTTCGCCCTTCCAAATCTTGGCTTGACAGTCCCTCAGTCATTTTCTTCCTCCCTCACCCATGCTCCTTGTCCTTGGCATGCACTTACCTATGGCTTGTATATAATGTAAATGGCTTATAGTCTGTCCATAATTCAATTGAATGTTTCTAATACTGCTAGGCTCCCTACTGCAGTAGAAAGAACAATGGGTTACAGCCAGCAGCAAGGAGACAAGAGTTTGAGCTCTGCAACTCAGTCATATAACCATGGGCATATTGCTTACCTCTCTGAGCCTCAGTTTCCTCATTTGCAAAATGGGATATATTTATACCACCTACTTCCCAGAGTTGTGAGGGACAGTGCTGTAGAAATGTGAGTTATTGTCATCTCAGCAGCACTAATCTCACATTGCCACCAGTAACATCATGATGTCCTGTCCAAAATGGCTGTGTGTGTGTGTGTGTGTGTGTGTGTGTGTGTGTGTGTTTTATTAGATTGTAAGTTCCCAGAGGGCAGGGCCTGGAATTTTTTTTGTGTTTTACTTGGTATAACAGTACAAATAATTGGGCACTTAAATCTTTTGTGGTAATTACAATGGTGATGAGTGTATAGGTGTGTTTTGGGAGGAAGGGATGGGGAAGAAGGTGTACTTAGTCCTTGAATTCAGTCAAATCTGGATAGATTAAATTAAGAAAACTTTAGCCTATAGCCAGGACAGTGCAGCAGCCACCCAGCTGGTTTTGGAAGTTGCTTGTGGCCAGGCTCCAAGACCATCATACAAATCTCAAGTGGGTGATGGTCATCTACTTGCTGCATCATGTCACAAGGATTCCATCAGAAATGGGGAAAGTGAATGATAAAGACAGCAGTAGGAAGGGGATTCAGGCAAAATCCTAAAATCCCCCTAAACCCCACACAATTCCTCACAGCAGACAATGCAGTGAAATGGAGACAGGAGGTATCAGACAGCATGTTAGTTCCTGGACATCTTGCCAGTTGTCAGTAACAACAGTCACTTAACAGTGGCAATACCTGGGAGGGCCAGCACAGGTAGCTTTGGATAAGCCCACCTGTAGGGGGAGGGGAAAGAGACCGATTTGCACCTCATGCCTGTCAAACCCGGCACCAGCTGCTAATTCCAAGAGAATGTAGGCTGCCCAGCTCATACACAGATGAGCCCTTTTCGACTCAACTGGATTTAATTTACCAAGAGCTTTTTACTAACCCTGATTCTGACCTGGATTGTAAAGGATGATTGAGATGGCACAACTTCTCCAGAGTGGCCCGGGCCAGGATGCCAGGTCCCTAGGCAGGGGTTCAGGCTACTTTTGTTCAGCAAAGGTAGGTTTCCACTCAGGCCCCTGAACAAATTTCCCCTAGGGAAGGCCTTTCCTCCAACCCAATACAAAACTGGAAGTTTTGGGTCAGTAACTGATTGGTCAGACCCAGAAGCTGCTAGGGAAAAGGCCAGAAACCAAGAAGAATCAACAGTGGATTTATCTAGGCTTGTCCTAAGGAGTTCTCAGCACAAATATGAAAGCCCTTCACAAGTGGCACGTTTCCCTAAGCCCCTGTAACATTAGTGAGAGAAGGGCAGAGAGGAAGGATTTTCATTTCCATTGTCTCAAGGTGGGGAGAGAATCACAGAGAAATACTCTAGGTTGAAATATCGTGGTCAGGTGCCATCTTTGGCTCAAGGTGGGATCATTTCCCTTTATCAGGGCAAACACCTTCTCATGATGATATTTAGAACCCACAAGCCTTGGGTTCAAGCCTCTGGTGCTCCAGGAAAAGGGGAGGTTTTCCCATAGGCCACAGGAACAAATCACCCTTAGGGGGATTCTCCTCTTTTCTCTTCCTATACAGACCAGACTTTCTAGCCCAGATCTGCTCCTAAGAATCCCCCCCTTTTTATTGTGCTCTGTCCCCCTTACCCCCTCCCATCCTAGGACCCATGTACCTCCATCAGTCTCCCTCTCTCCCACCCCATTCCAATATAACAAGGGCAGTTATGTTTACATAAGCGTAACTGGGGTAGAGCTGGGTGATCATCTCCCTGAGGAGTGGGTCCTCCTCCCCCATCTGTGCTGCAGCCGCCTCCAGGCCCCCACTACTGTCTCCCAGGCTCCATTTCTTGTCGCTCAGCACTTTGAGGCAGATCCTGGCACAGGCTGAGGCTGGGGCAGCCAAATGCACAGCTCTTAATTTGAGTGATCTTGCACCACCCATCTCTCATTACCAGGATTCCAAATCAATCCCAGCAGGAGGGGAGGGAGACATTTCAGGCAAAACCTGCCTGCCAGTGTGTGTGTGTGTGTGTGTGTGTGTGTGTGTGTGTGTGTGTGTGTGTATGTGTATGTATATGTATGAGTGCGTGTGTGTGTGTGTATTTGTGTGTGCCCGCACACAGAAAATATTCAAGTAGGCGGATGGACAGATGGACAGATGGGATGAGGCTGGCAGCCCTGTGGGAGAGGCACTAGCCCCTCTTGGATCACTCCATTTCTAGCCAGAGGTCGGCTTTCACCTGCTTCTTACTTCCCCCATCTTCTCCTCCCTGTGAAGTTTCACACATTGGACACAAGGTGGTAGTGTGAGGACAGGAAAGTGACTAAAGCTTGTACCGAGCCACTAGGAAGAGCACACAGCTGACAGCGAGATAGGCAAGAAGCATGAAGAGCCAGACTCCAGGAGAAAATGGGTCCAGGAAGGAGAAATAACCAGGTTTTCGACCCTAGAAATGAACACAGAGAGAGGTTTCACTTTACATGGTCAATCAAAATGGACCCCAAGCAGACAGAGGATTTGACGAGTGTGGATTCTGTGCCAGCTTTGGTTGTTCTCCCATTGTCAGAATCATGGAATTTTAGGACTGGGAGTGGACTTTGGGTCCACTTGGGTCAGAGTACCCACCTGAAGTGATGGTTGGGGCTGGGTGGTGATGGATGGAAGGATAGGCACTAACAGTCCAGTTTGTGAATACTCAGATCCAGTGCTGACCTTGGCTGTTAGACACTCCCCAGTGTGAATGCCAGCCTGTGCTCAGAGAATTGAAATCCTTCTCAATTTTGTTTCTTTTATTGCCTCTGTATTTCTGGAAGGGTATAGGTGGGCTCATAAAATATTTTTTTTTGCTACTTAATTCCAATGTTACCCTATGATGACAGTGACTCCTCTTTGATAACCCCTAGGAGGATCCAAAAGCCAGGGAAATGCCCTTCTTTTCCCAACCAGAGATATGAGTTGGCCAAAGTGATGTGAGTTATGGGGTGGAGTTTGGAACAGAGCCCCGGAAAGAAGTGGGCTTCTGTTATCCTTATCAAGATAGTGAAATGAGGGCACAAAATATATATCAAAATGATCAAGAGAGTGGAGAGGATGGGGAAGTCAGTGGAAAAGAACAGATAGGCTTTCCTTTGTGGCCAAGGGCACATCATTTAGTGACATGTCATCATAACAGAATATGACATTATATCATGACCCACTCCTATGTCATGACATGCTATGTCATGCAGTGAAAGGAGTCAGCTGTTCATGTTGGTAGGGAAATGTCTGCATCAGATGGTGATTGATTAGTGTCAGTCAGTCCCCAGATATATGACAGGCAGGACCCATTCTAAGTCAAATTCAATTTATCCCTTCTGAGCTTTTCTACAGAGTCTTGTCATCAGGATATACTTGAGTACTCTTTTCATCAAAGCAGAGTATTGGCATTTGGTTGATGCTAGTGCCCCCGTTGATAAAATTCAACTCAATTCAATTCATTAAACATTTATTCAGTGTTTACCATGGGCAAAGCACTGAAAACACAACTAATAGATGCTGCCTCAGTAGGCAGGGAGTAACTCTTTGCAGTCCTGCTGTGATCTGGCAGGTTCAATCATAGACTACCTTCAATCTCCTTTTCCTTTGGTTTATTTATCTCTTTTATAAAATTTCCTTCCTCTGGGTGCTGGATACCAACCCCTCTAGGCTACATTCCCCACTAGGAAATGCATATTCTTAACTCCCCTCAGCTACTGAGAGAAGGGGTGATGAAGTCAGTCAGTCACACAAGGACTTGGACTAGAACTCCCAAACTTTGCTGGGGCTCCTCTAGGAATAGTGCCACCTTTCTTTCCACATTGCAACATGACAGTGGCCTCTGGGGCAGACAGTACATACAAAAGGTTTCTCTTCACAGCACGAGCAAGATCAGGTATCATGTATCTTCTAGCATTTACTCTCAGGAAACTTTTTGAAGTTCTCTGTCTCACGGTGCATACATACACACACGACTTTCAGAGAATACTCGGGGGTGATCTAATCAGGGAACTGAAATGACTAGGAAGATAAGGAACAAGGGAGAAGACAGTTTTGGGATGTCCCAGTCCCATCACTATGCAGATTATCTAACAGCAGGCAAATGACTCAACAGTAATAGAATCAGACTTCCTAGAGCAAGTCATTTATATTTCCATCATTGGCTAACAGAATCTGTTTCCCTTTCCTGCATGCCAAGAATCTTTAGGCAAACCATGGGAGCCAGAGTCTGGAATCCAATTGAAGAGGAGACCTGGTTGTCTCATTTGTCTAAAAAGCAGAGTTAGTATTTAAGATGAGGTCACTTCCTCCAAACATTTTTTTTCTGACCCACTTCCTTTGCCTCCAACCTATGGATTCATGTGTTTAAGGAAATGTACCTGTAGATTCACATGTTTCTTCAGGCAAGTGTACCTGCTCTAAGATCTTATATATTTTAGCTTCTTACATGTATCGCTCTCAGTGCTGTCTCGGTAGGGACAAATATGAAAACAAACCAATTCGTTGTTGATTTCTGAATGTGAAAGCCTATTAGATGCTCACTGTCAGAAATCTATACATGATTATAGTAGAATAAGTGAAATTGAGGAAAATGACAGAGCTATTTAAAGCTGCCATACTTGGTTACGGGTGATAAGGAAAGACACATGGCCATGGGAAAAATTCCTAGAAGCTCAAATTTTATATATATATATATATTTTTTTTTAAGGGAAAATATCACACAAGGCTGGAGCAAGATATAAATGTAATTCAAATGGAATAATCTCAGGCATGTTAGCAAGGGATAGTGTGATTCAACTTGTGATGGACTGATGCCATTCAGGATATGCCCAGAATAAACAGTCCAGCAGAGCCGCAGCCTGGTCTGAACCCAAAGATGTTTCTATATTGTCAACATGTTACTTACAAACCTTGAGATTTTCCACATGAGCATGTTAGAAATATTGCCCCAAAGCTGCCTGAACGTATATAATGGCAGGTTTAGAAGTCACCTGCCATGTGTGTGTAGAAATCACCATATGCCATCAATGTTTCTTCCAAATAGTGCATTTCCCTTTCAAACATGACACTCTGTTCAAAGATGGATGGTGCTAATGCCATTTTTCTAAAGAACTCAAAGCACATTCACATTTATTAGTTCATTTGTTTTCACAAATCCCTATGTGAGATAGCAAAGGGCAGAGATTTTTCTGTTTGAAAGATTAAGGGAGTAAGGACAGAGAAGTGAAATGATGTTTAAAAAAGTGACAGGTTTTTCCTCTCTGGCCTCTGAAATCACAGGTGTGCTTCCTGGATCTCCTCTCCTCTCCTCTCCTCTCCTCTCCTCTCCTCTCCTCTCCTCTCCTCTCCTCTCCTCTCCTCTCCTCTCCTCTCCTCTCCTCTCCTCTCCTCTCCTCTCCTCTCCTCTCCTCTCCTCTCCTCTCCTCTCCTCCCCTCCCCTCCCCTCTCTTTTCTTTTTCCTCCTCTCTTCTTTTTCCTTTCCCTCTCCTGTCCTGTCCTCTCTTTTTCCTCTCTCCTCTCCCTCTCTTCTCTTTTCTCTTTCCTCCTCTCTTCTTTTTCCTTTCCCTCTCCTCTCCCTCTCTTCTCTTTCCTCTCTCTTCTCCCACTCCCCCTCCCTCTCTTTTCCCTTCCTTTTCCCTCCTTGCTTCCCTGTTGCTACTCTCTCTTCCTTTATGTAAGGCCTTCTTTAGACTCCCCATGTGGTCTGTAGAATCAGCCTGGACAGGAAGATCAGTTTGCCACTTTCTACCTGGGTGACTTTGAGCAAGTTACTTTTTACCTCTCTGAGCTTCAGTTTCTTCATCTGCAAAATGGAGGAGTTGAAGTCTATGTCCTCCAAGATCTCTTCCAGCTCTGTCTACACTCCCATGCTCCCTCTTCCAAAAGGCTGCCTGATTAAGGGTACTCCCTTCCTATAGCACAATCCCAACCTGTCCTATGCCCTCCAAATACTTTTTATCATTACTGTATTTCATGACTGATGATTAATACAAGTTTGTGCTGACTCTATATTGGTCCCGTCACTTCTATTAAGCTGTGGCCTTTTTGAAGATAGGAATTCTCCCCACCCCCCAGGTCAATGAGTGTTACATGACTTGTCCAGGGTCACACAGCTAGTAGGTGTCAAGTGTCTGAGGCTGGATTTGAACTCAGGTCCTCCTGAATCCAGGGCTAGTGTTTTATCCACTGTGTCACCTAGCTGCCCCCAGAAGATAGGAATTCTTAACTGTAATCCAATTCAATTCAACAAATTGTCACAATATTGGCCAAGTGGCCAAGTTGCTGGACAAGCCACTCTTAGGGCTCTAGGCAACTCCCTGAGACAATAATTTGCAGAGAAGGGTCTGCCTGCATTAGTAGAGGAAGCCTCTCATCCAAGAATTCCTTATATTAGTGAAATTGCAGGTCCAGATCCTCTCCCTGTTTTTATTTAATACATTCTAAATGCCTAATTTAATACACTCTAAGGGCAGAGCTGCTTATCAACACAAGAGAAAAGTTGCTGAAACTAGAACTGAGTTCTCTTGGTTCCTAATCCTGTGCTAGCTTAAACTTGTCATCTGGGGTCCTAGAGATAACCCCTTAAATCCTCTTCCCTCCAAATGAAAGGAAGCTGCAGTCAACCTAGCAACCCAGGTGGGCTGAAATGTGGCAGTGAGGCCAAGAGGGAGATAAGGCGGGAGTATGTCTGTGTACTCTCCTCCTTCAAGCTGGGAATTCTCTGATCCTTTTTGATCTGTTAATTCATTGATCCTTTATTCTGCACATATTTGAGGAAATGGAAATATAATGAGAATTTAATTACTTCACCCACCTCTGGCGCCACAAGCCAGAGCATGCCAGGCCCATGTCACAGGCAGCTGTGGGTCCTAGGAGATAGTAAGGATCAGGGAAGGAGGGAGGAAGCTTCATTTTTAATTGCTGTCACCCCCAATGGTTAGGAAATTAGGTTTTGTTCTTCCAGCCTGCAGAGACATACAGTGTTTACATTAAAGATGCTTGGCTGGAGGAAGCCATCTGCTTATAATCTCTAGGCCTCCTTTATTTACTAGGGGTTAAAACATATGAATTCTGGGGACTCCCCCTAGGGCTCTCCTGATAAATAATTAGAGCATTTCTGTTCTGGAATCTCGGGAATGAGAAATGCCAACTTCTGGGACTTGTTCCCACCTTAGCCTTCCCATTATGTTTGGGAAGTGGCTTTGTATCATGATTTTCTCAACTTGACATCAGGACTGCATTACTTAATCCCAGACATCACTCCCCACTCCCTACTCTAAATTCTCTTGGAATCTGGATTGTGGGAAAGTCCACACAATGCCCACCTTCTCAGTATGGCCCAGAAAAACTCTGGAATCAGATGAGGATCTGATAGGTTGGTTGGTTGTTTTTTTTGGAGAGCTCTATGTATTCAGTTTGGTTATCTACTTCTGGCTGTGCAAGTCAACAAGGCTGGCTCCAAAGGCTAATTATCTCTCTGTCTCTGTCTATCTCTCTCTACCTGTCTCTGTCTCTATCTCTCTCTATCTGTCTCTGCCTGTCTCTATCTCTGTCTTTCTGTATATCTCTTCCCTGCCCCCCCCATTCCTAATATAGGATCTGTGAACTTGTTTTTAAAAATTGCCAACTATATTTCAATATGATTGATTTCCTTTGTAATCCTCTGTATTTTATTATCCTGTTCATTTAGAAACATTATTACGAGAAGGGGTCTATTGGCTTTCCTAGACTACCAAAGGGTCCCATAACACAAAAATTAAGAACCCTTCTGCCAGACAGTGTTCATGTGGAGAAGTAGGGGAAGGGGAATTCTCACATTCACTCCCCAGAAATCCATGGAGGTGAAATCCTGCAGTGGAATTACACTCAATTGTTCTGCCTAATGCTTTGTCCCAGAACAAGTTGTATACTCATATTTTCACCATTAAAGTGGCCAATTAAATCTATTTTAAGGGTTAGCAGCATATGCCTTCTCACCTGAATTACTCAGGTGGGGCTTTTGTCTGAATAACTCATATAAATCAGGAAATACATTGATATAGGGCTGTATCTTCCATCATCTATTGGCTCTTTTGGATTTTCATGACCATTTGAAGGAGGTAGGTTGATACGTGAAGGGTCTGTGATTTAAGTCCTGTGTGAATTCCTTCCACAGGTGCAGTTCGTTCGTTTGTTTGTTTGTTTGTTTTTGCAGGGCAGTGAGGGTTAAGTGACCTGCCCAGGGTCACACAGCTAGTAAGTGTCAAGTGTCTGAGGTTAGATTTGAACTCAGGTCCTCCTGAATCCAGGGCCAGTGCTTTATCCATTGCGCCACCTAGCTGCCCCCCACAGGTGCAGTTCACAACAGGTAAAGGAGTCCTAGACTTAGAAAGGTTAAGTCACTCACTCAAGGTCACACAGCTAGTACATGTCACAGTGAATACTTGAACCCAGGTCTTCTGACTCCCAGCTGAGTTTTCTTTCCATTAGATGACACTAAATGATGACCACAACTTTTCATAGGGATATTGTTTAGAGCCTAAAGAAGCTCCAAAGGCCATGTACTCCAACCTCCTCATTTTAAGTGACTTTCTCAAGGTCACTTGAGGCAGAAAGTATGCCTCAGAAGCAGGATTTGTACATGGGGCTTCTGACTCCAGAATCAGCATTTTTTTCACCTTTCCTTTTTGGTTTATCAAAGGAGAATCCAGGCAGAAGGAAGTCTTAGGTTTTAGGAGTCTGGAATTCTAAATCTGGCTCTCCCCTGACTTGTTCTGTGATTCTAGGTAAGCCAATCAATCTCCATCCATCATCTCCATTTATAAGATAGGGCCCCTCAACCAACGTGGCTAGGTGTTGAATAAAAAGGTGACTGAAGTAATGTTGGCAAAACACTTTGAGCTCCTTGAAAGAAAGGCTTTCAATAAATATATCATGTCACAATGATTATATATTCAGAGCTCCATATTTCCATTATATGGGCTATCATGTTACTTAGCTATAAGGAATAGAAATCTATTCATTTTCCATTTTCTTGTAACAGAGTATTAGACAGTATTAGAAATGATTCAGTGGTTTACTTAGTATTGTTCTTCATTTTCATAGACAGTCTTTCTGGAATGAATCAGACCTTCTTGAAGAAAAGCTGGTAACACATTCAGCATATTCCATGGATTAATTTAATAATGGTATTTATTTTCTCCCTTTAAAAAAATCTCTCTGTCTCTCTCATAGACACACTCTCCATTTTCTTCTCTTTCTTTCTTATTCTTTTTATGAGAATGGAAACACCAGCTGTGAGCTAAGGAGCCAGAAGAGAAAACTGTGAACTTCTTTCTTTCTTTACTTTTTTCCTTGTTGTTGAGAGATGAGGTAGGGAATAAAGAGACAACTATCAGGGGTCAAGAAAGAACCTAGCAGTCTTCTGTTGTTCAGGGTTGTTGGAGAATGGGGTTGCTTACACCATCATGCCTTGGAATGACAGTGAAGATCAGAGGCAAGATGGTAGTGGACAATGGGAGTCAGAGGACCTGGGTTGAAATCTGTGTGACCCCAGGCAATACATTTAACCTTCCTCATTTCATTTTCCTTATCTGGAAAATGAACAGATTAGACTAAATGGCCTGAGAAGAGCCCTTCCAGCTCTCGATTAATGGTCCTATGATCCAAATGAAAGTTACTTAATCTCTCTAGGCCCCAATTTCTTCATCCATAAAATGGAGGACTTGGACTGGATGATGTTTAAGGTCCTTTCTGATCCTAAATCTATGATACTATGATAATGTAAATTTTATATAGCAGGGATTTTAAAAGGCCTCAAAAGAAGGTTATTCCATAACTTCCCTAAAATTCCCAACCCCCAATTTAATATATGTGGGTTATCCACTTGGTAGATTATTTGTGGCAAATGCTTAATCCTCATGCCATTTGGCAGGCTTCTCTGCTGCCTCTTCCCATCATCAGTCAGGGTGAACTTGGGGAATATAAGCATTATGCTATTATATAATACTATGAGCAAACTATCATTAGGAAGGCAAATCTGCTGAAAAAAGAGATTGTACCTTGTATCCTCATGCCAAATATAAATGTCTTTTGGATTAACTACTGTTTTGGTTTATCCATGACATGTTTCCCTTCCACTCATTTACATGCCTATTAGAGCATTGCTGGCATCCTTCAAAATCATGAGAAGCCTCCATGTCTTAGAATGTATTTGGAATATATTAATTCCTTTGAACATTATATTGATATGACCTAGGGCAAGTCACTCAATCTTCTTGGGCCTCAGTTTTCCTTTCTGTAAAGGTTGAGCTGGATGACCTATGAGGTCTCTTTCAGGTCTAAATTCTATGATCTCAAGAAAAAAGAGCTAGTGTGTGGGGACAGTTACATGAAGAACTCTCACATTTCCAGTGTTCTTTTCACATGATTTATATGCCTGCTCCTGGGGACATGGGAAAAAGATGTATGGGGAACCCAGACATCTCTTGTGCTTTTGGGACTACTAATCTAACTGGGTTGGAAGCTCAGTTCATCTTGGTCCGGAGATGTTCTAACATCTTGAGTCCTGGGAAGCCTCAGGTGGACAGGCTACTCTTTGTATGTATTCTGCCAACAACCAGAAGCAAGAGCAGTCTGTTCACCCTGGTGGCCAGCTCAACCCCAGCCAGAGTGGAGCATGTGTTGGAACAGCCTGAGCCATCTGTCATTATATTCTGCTTGTTCCCAAGACAAATAGGGCAAGAGACTGAAGAAAGACAAAGTCTCTTCTTCAATGTGGCTCTCTCAAGCTGTTGGCTTGATTCTTTGGCCCTCAGACTGTTAGGGTCCTCCTCAGGGAACCCAGGCATCTCTTTGCTACTTTGTAACCAGAGTAGGGCAGGACAGCTGGTTTCTGAAAGGAAGCTTGTGGTCTCCTGTCCCTACCATTACTTCTGGCTGTGTAGTTTTCATCATGAGGTGACCGGCAATACAATGACAACCTCGGGGTAGGGAACAGCTTTCTCTGGGACCTGTTTCTCAGAGTTGGGAGGGATCTCAGAGGTCTTCTAATCCAATCCATGCCTAAACAAGAGTCCTTTCTACAACAATTCTGGCAAAGTGCATATCCATACTTCGAAATCTCCAGTTGTGAGGTACCCACTACCTTTTGAATCAGTCCATTCCAAGCGAGACAGGGCTAATCATAAGATTTCCTGTACATTTCCCTGAAATCTGAGATACCACTATCCATTAGGAGGCATTGTGGCATAGCGAAAGCATTTAAAGTCAGTAGACCAAGTCTGGCTCTATACGCCAATTCACTCCTCTAAACCTCAGTTTCCTCATTTGTAAAATAAGAGGACTGGAATAAACATTCTTCAGGGTCCTTTCTGGCTCTACATATCGAATCTCTGAGAGCTGCCAATTAGAACAAATTTACAAAAAATAATATTAAGCGCTTATCAAATAAACTTTAACTTCATCAACTTAACCCTATGAGATTAGAGAGTTAATGTTTCCATATCATTTTAACTGAGTCACTCACTGACTCAGACTCTAAATGTTACTCATGACAGAATCAGAGAGTGCTTAGTCTTAGCTGTTTCTATTAACATTCTTTTTTCTCTCTCTCCAATAGAAGCTAACCCAATTTGGTTTTCCCTCTAATGTGGTAAAATGCTTCAGCTTAGACAGACCAAGGATGACCTCTTCCTGGCCATCTGTTCAGTGATTTACCATAGTAGGCCCTCAAGAAATATTAGCTGAATAGAGGAATAAAGGAGTGAATGAATTCAGTCTCATGTTAGGTATTCCTGTGAAGACCTAAGATTGAGCCTCTCCTGAGATTTACCAGCCCAGAATTATTCTCCCTTCCTGCCTAATTGAGGTAAAAACCAAGCTTAGCAAACTACATGCTTCTATTTCTCTTCACAGCTTATATAAGATCGCCTGCTACTCGTTCCCACTAACATTCTTCTTTCTATGCTTTTTTCAAGTCATTTGAGGTGTTAAATTAAAATTAGCAAACTAGTCAAAGCTTAGTATGCTTGAGGCAGCTCAGAGTATAGGAAGGTACGCTGGATTTGGATTCAGAGTACCTGGGTGACTTTTCACATTTCAGTTTCTTCCTCTGTAAAGTGAAGAGGTTGGACTAATGCCCCTTTCAGCTTGGAGTTTACGATCCTATGATCTGGGCTCAAAAACCTTTTCTGCTACTCACTACCTGTATGACTTTGGATGAGTCCTTTCCTTTTGCTGGGTCTCACCTTCCTCACTTGCAAAATGCGGGGGTTGGACCAGATAATCTTTAGTGTCCCTTCTGGCTCTTGAAAGATATGATTTCACAGAATTAAATTGGCTTAAAGCATATAAGAAATGCTAGTTCCCTCATTGCTTTCATAACCTGATCAGAATGAAACCTGTCTTCCCAGCCTCAATCAGACTGCAGTTTACTGCATCCTGACATTCACACAATGGAATCCCTCTAAAGGTCTCCCTTAAAAGGACCACATCATTCACACGTCTTACACAGGACTATGCAATTTCTATGACACAAAACATTATTTTAACCAGATATGGTATTTTTAAAAATAAGAAAAAGCTGGTTTCTTAGCAAATATGTTACAAGATGTTTTTCCCCCATCACATTGATCTTTCTGTGTTCTGTTTAGGCTTATATTACCATCATTTTACATTAAAGAGTCAGCTCTATTTGGAAGCTTTCCATGATTAATTCCACCCCATTGTGATCTTTCCTTTAATCTGAGACCTCTTAGCATTTTTAGCCTTTGACTGTTTGCATTACAATGGTTTGTACGCATTCTTATATCTTGGAGGTACACTGAAACCATTTCTTATTCATGTATTTGCCTCTGAACAAGAAATATAGAAATATGGAATATAGAGATGGAAGGTCCAATTTTTAAAAATGAGCCCAGAGTGCCAAGTATAGGGCTCAACAGAATAGAGATGTGGGAAATGGCGCTAAATCTGTAGTATCCTAGGCATCAGCTGGAAGGGTAGTGCAGTAGAAATGCCATCATACTGGGAGGCTGTGTAGACTAGTAGAAAGAGCGGTAGACTTGGAGTCAGACTTGGTTCATATTCCTCCACTGTGACTTACCAGCTTGGGCAAGTCATATAATCTTTTTAATAGTTTGTTTCTTTATCTGTAAAGTGGTAATATTATTACCTAATTCTCAGTGTTGTTAGGAGGTTTAAATGAGATAATGTATATAAAGTGCTTTGTAAATCTTAAAGTACCACATAAATGTTAATTATCATTATTGCTGTTATTTTGACTATTATTATTATTATTATCATTATTACTAGAGGTCAGGAGACCTAGATTTCACTATTGACTCTTTCACTAAGTCAAAAAATATTACCTGGAACAAGTCATTCTGTACGTGTCTCAGTTTCCTCATTTGTAACATCAATCAATAAGCATTAAATGCCTGCTCTGTGTCAGGCACTGTACTAAGTACTGGAGATTTAAGAATGGGGCAAAAGACAGTCCCTGCCCTCAAGGAACTTACAATCTAATGAGGAAAAGAACATATAACCAATAGTCAGTAGAAGTTTTAACTAGTAAGTTTTAACTATGCATGTGATGAATAGGAGATGATTAACAGAGGGAAGGCACTGGAATTAAGAGGGTTTGGGGAAGGCTTCCTGTAGAAGGTGAAATTTGAGATGGGGTTTGAAGCCAAAGAGGTCAGTAGCTGGAGTAGAAGAGGGTGAGTGTTCTAGGAATGGGAGACAGAAAAAATGCCAGGAAGCCAGTGTCATTAGATTGAAGAGTGCATGCTGGGGAGGAAGGGGTAAGAAGATTGGAAAAGTAGGAGGGAGCTAGGTTATGCAGAGCCTTGAAGAACAAGCAGAGCATTTTGTCTTTGATCCTGGAGGTGATGACATGATAGGACCTACACTTTAGGGGAAAAATCACTTCAGTGACTGAATAGAGGATGCATTGGAGTAGGGAGAAACTTGAGGCAGGCAGATCCACCAGCAGCTATTGCAATAGCCTGGGGATGAGGTGATGAGGACCTGCACCAGAGTGGGAGCAGGGTCAGAAGAGAGAAGGGGGGCATAGTTGAGTGAGACATGATGCAAAAGCGAAATCGATAGGCCTTGGCAACAGCTTGGATGAGGGGCGGGGTGAGAGTTAGTGAGGAATCCAGGATGACTCATAGGTTGTGAGCCGGAGGGACTGGGAAGATGGTGTTTCCCTCTGCAGTAACAGAACAGCAAGAGGTGGGGGAAGTTTTAGGGTGAAAAGTGATGAATCCTGTTTTGGATATATTGAGTTTAAGGATAGACTGGATATCCAAGGCAGTTTTGGATGAGGGATTAGAAGTTAGCAGAAAGATTAAGGCAGGCAAGTAGATTGGGAATCATCAGCATAGAGATGGTAATTAGATCCATAGGAGCTGATGCGATCACCAAGTGCAGTGATATAGAGGGAGAAGGGAAGCGGATCCAGGGGAGAACCCTCAGAGACACCCTACAGTGAGAGGATGTAATGTGGAGGAGGATCCAGCAAAGGATACTGAGGAGTGGTCAGAGAGGTAGGAGGAGAACCAGGAAAGGGGGGTATCCCAAAAACCTAGAGAGAAGAGAGTATTGAGGAGGAGAGTGATCAACAGTGTCAAAAGCTGCAGAGAAATTAAGGAGAACGAAGATTGAGAAAAGGCCATTGGATTTGCCAATAAGAGATCATTAGTAACTTTGGAGAGAATATTTTTTGTAGAATAATTAGATCAGAAGCAGGATTTTAAGGGGTTAAGTAGTAAGTGAGAAGGGAGAAAGTGGAGGCATCTATTGTAGACATCCTTTTTGAAGAGTTTAACTATGAAAGGCTAAGAGATATGAGATAGAGGGGATGGAAGGATCAGGTGAGGGCTTTTTTTCAAGAAGGGGGAAAAACAGGCATTTTTGCGGGTAGTAAAATAGAAATAACAGGGAGAGACTGAAAATAAGTGAGAGTGGTGATGACAAAAAGGCAATCTGTTGGAGGAGATTATATAGATTGGGATCACTTGAATAAGGAGAGAGTTGAGCCTTGGTAAAGAGTAAGATCACTTTATTATGTGAGATAAGGACAAAGGAGGAGAAAGTGGCAGAAGGGATCTGAGTGACCAGACATGAGGAACAGGAGGAAGTGGGAACTTATGGGAAGTGGCTTTATTTTAGCCTCATAAAATATGAGAGTTGGGGGAGGTGGAGCCATAGAAGGTTTGAAGAGGGATGGATAGATTTGGAAGAGCCATTGTGGAAAGTGGGATAGTGAGTTGAAAAGGAAGGTATAAAGGGATTGCTTAGCAGCAGTGAGGGTCCAGTTGATGTGTAACATAAATTTACAATACATCTAGTCTTAACAGTTTTGTGATTTTCTCCACCTTCATTAAGAATGAAGGCAAAGAATAGTGGGAGTGATCCAAGGTTTGGTTGGGCATAATTGGAGATATGATAAAGGAGATAGGGATCAAAGAGAGGAGGAAAGTATAGAAATGGATTGATCCACCAAGGAGTCAAATAGGGAGAAGAGGAGAGAGAAGATGGCCTGAGAGAGAATTGAGGCATCAAGGGTTTGGAGGCCACAGTTTGGATGAAGAGTAGGGTTTTGTAAGGGAAGGAAGAGGGAGAGGTGAAAAGTCAATAGATTATGGTTGGATAAGGAGATTTCAGAATTCTTGAACACAGAAGTACATTTGTAGGTGATGGAAAGGTCAAGGTTATGACCACTTTTGTGTGTGGCTTAGGTGGAGTGGTTAGGGTATTTAAGGGACAATTATTATATATGCTGAAGAAGTCCCCTAGTATGAAGACAGGAGTTGGGAAGAAGAGAAAAACTGTGAGCAAAGTATTGGACTTATTTAGGAAGGAATGGGAATGACCTGGGGGTCTGAAGCCAACAGCTACCAGGATTTTGATTGGGTGGTGGATATGGACCTCATGGAAAGAAAAGTTACTAAGTAATGGAGGATGGGCCAACAGAGATACTATTACCTGTCACACATAGGATTGTTGTCAGGATCTAATGAGACCTTGGACAAGTTGGACTTGGACTCAGTCTTCTCAGTGTTTTAGTAGTAAAACAGAAACAACTTATGAGTGGGAGCATACACACATAAAAGTACTTTGAGAAATGTGAAACAGGGATTTGTGGATATAAGAAAGAAATTGGCTAAGAGGGATAAAAAATGTGCAATATATAATGACCAAAGCAGTTAATTGCAGTACTGAGATGAGGGAGGAGGGGGAAATAATGGGGAAATGGCACTGGATTTGGAATTGGAGCGATTGGGTGTCAGTTTAAGCTTTACTGGATACCAGCTATATGATCTGGAGCAAGGTCTTCTTGGTCCTTAGTTTCTCACCTATTATACTAAGCTCTTGGCCAAGGTCTCTTCCAACTAGGAGTCTATGCCCCTATGGTTCTCCCAGGAAATCTCTAAGGTCCATTCTCACTTTAACATGCTATGATTTGGGGCAGCTAGATGGCGAACTAGATAAAGCACTGGCCCTGGATTCAGGAGGAACTGATTTCAGATCCGACCTTAGACACTTGACACTTACTAGCTATGTGACCCTGGGCAATTCACTTAACCCTCACTGCCCTGCAAAAAAACAAACAAATAAAATGAAAAATAAACAAACAAACAAAACCATGCTATGATTCTACGATAATCCACAAGTGCCTCCAAATGAGAGCTAGATGCAAATAAATCCTGCCTTCTCTCTGCTGTACTCTAGGTGCCCTTTGCATTTCTACAATGTTTCTTCCTCCAGATTATTTGACATTCCCTCCCAAGTCAGCTCAGGAATTGAGGTGAGTGTTGTTGCATATGGATGGCTCCTATCTGGGCAGTTGAGCTCAAGCTTGGCTGTGGATAGGAAAGGCCTTTCTCCTGCTTATGGTCAGGCTGCTATTCAATTTGGATATTGTCTCAGCAGCTGCCAGACACTTGGAGCACAGGCTGGGTTGGGAACTATAAACTGAGACCCTTCACTGTTCTCTTAGCAACAAAATGTTGGGGATAGTGACAGCCTGTTCCCAGAACACAGGGGAAGCACATTCTTCGGGAGGTGGAGATTAGAAACATCTTAGACAGGTTGCCTTTTTTGGTTCTGGATCCTTCTTACACCTAGCTGAAAACTGTCATGGCCCACAGTGTCCTGGCACCATGTGCCTCAAATGACTGGCAGCAGACAGTGCAAAGTAGCAATGAAATCCATATGAACAGTATCCTTAATGAGCCTTTTTGGATAATAGAATGAAAAAGAGGCTTTTCTGGCTCAAAAAAAGATAACTACATAAAGTCAACTCTTGGTTATCTGCTTACGGATTATCTACTTGGTGGATTATATGTGGCCAACGCTTATTTCTGCCATGCCTTTCCCATGTCACCCAACATGCTTCTGCTCTGAAGAGAGGGTATCAGCGCCCATATATTGCTCCCTGGGAGGGGGACACCATGCCCGATTTTGCAAGGTCCATCCAGCCAGGCTATCTCAGGATAAAATGCCTTCACTTCCCACCAATTGGTGTGTGTTCCAAGAAAACAGCCTCTCTTTAATGTTCACCTTAGTAAAGCATCATTACAAAAGTCAACCCTGTTAGAAAAGAAAATTGAAATGACGTTTGGTTTATCTGGTGTTTTAGATTCTATGAGACTGGCCTCCTGTAGTGTGGATGATGGGAAAATGGGACGAGCACTGACCTTGGAGTCTGAGGATTTAGGGTTGCATTCAAGTTGGGATTCTTCACACCTGTGAGCAAGTGATATTATGTCTCAGGACCAGTTTCTTCATCTGTAAAATGGGGTGACTGGGTGGGAGGGTGATCCCTAAGGTCCCCTTCAGCTCTAAGCTATTTGATCAGATAACTGCATGCTAAATGGTTTCACATTCAATTGCCACGTGTTGGAAGTTAACTTGGAAGCTTGGAGATCAGGCAAGACTTGAGGGGGAGGGGAGGGGAGAGTCTCCTGAGTTCTCTGGGGTAAAGGCTTTCAAGGTCATGGATCCTCTAATAGAGGAAACAGAATGAGTAATGGGACCAAATCACATCCTCATTATGTACCAAGTACTTCAACATCCTAGTTGGCCATCCCATTTTCAAAGAGGAGGAAGCAATTAATGTAGAAAAGCCCATAAGTGAGACTTCTACTCATTCCGGCTGCTTGTCCGCACAGCTGACAGAAGAAAAAAATAGCCCAGCACATTTGCGTTTCAGTCTGAAACCTAAATATTTCCATGAGTCATTCATTATTACCATATAACTGTGTGTTTGCATGCAAATAACTTTAATGACATAAATGCTTATAAAATAAGTCTCTTACCATATGAACCCGGTAAAGAATACTAATTCCCAGAGTCATGAACGGCTTGGAGAAATCGATCACTTTCTCCCTTTCTGCTGTGATAGTGAGGCCAGCAACTGCCAGATCTGCTTTCTATAAAAGAAGATAGAGACAGTGAGAAGGGATGATCCACATGAGTGGGGAGGGAAGGGAGGGGATCAGATCCATTTGCTGAGAGGCTTCTGTGTCTTGGCCTCTCAGAATCTTCCTAATTGTGGCAATACCTTGAAATCTTCTCCTCCTCTAGGCACAATCTGGCTCCCAAGTACCTACAGGATATTTTTACATTCCCAAATGCATGCTCAAGTACACAGTTAGAATAGTAAATGACTTTTACTCAAATTTCCAGTTCTACACAGAAAGAAGCAAAAGCATCTTGCTTAGGGACAGTTTTCCAATAAGTAAGGAGATTGAAGAGAGCTCTTTAGGGAAACCTGAAAGATAGGACAGTGGTATGTTTATACACACACACACACACATATATATATTTAGCATATAGGTACTTAGCAGGTTATATGAAGTTGGTTAGTTCCACACTGAATCATAGAATTATAGGGATGGGAGGAACTTTAGAAGTCATCAAGTCCAGATCTCTCATTTTACAGAAGAGGAGACTGAGGCCCAGCAAAAATAAAGGGAAATGCCCAACTAGTTCATGGCAAAGCTAAGACCAGGAACCAGGTCTTTTTACTCCCAGTTCAGTGCCCAGTCTACAACATGTGTCTGGAAGCAAAAGATAAAGTTTAAATTCTGTGTCCAGCAACAGAAAGAGCACCACCACACACCTCTTACTCATCACCCTTTGTCCATTGCAAAATAACAAAAATTGGTAATGCACAGAACTCTCTGAAATGCCAAGAGACTAAACCTGTTCATTGTAGTCTCTCCACCTGCTTTATCTGGAGATTGCTTCAAGCATCTTGGTATTATGAGAGCTTATCCTATTTTTAGGACACCTGGGGAAGGAGATTCTCTAGTCTCTGTCAATCACTCCTTCTAAAAGACTAAGGAACATCACTAGAGCAGAGTTCTTCCTTATATCTAACTTAAATCCTTCCTTTTGTATTTTGAGCATCCTCCCATGAGCTCACCAGTTTTTTGGTAACCAGTCTTCATGTGAACCTGAAACCCTGAGCTCAGCCAACTTCACAAACTTAGCTTAGGAAATATCATTCAGATAGAGAAGGGTCATTGGCCATAAATAATTTGAAAACCTGCAGACCTCATTTGTAGAGGGAGGTTAAAGTGGACTTCTTCATTAGGAGCAGTAGAGGTCTGCTCCCTGATTAAAAGGGCAGCAGACAATTGTCACTGCTACTTCTTAAACTGTGGGACCTATATGGGGTTGTGCAAATGAATGTGGGGGTTGCAAAAAATTTGGCAGTAAATATGTGACTTGTATACCTATTTTATATACCTGTATACCCAGGATCGAGTAAAAATTTCTCTGGCAAAAAGGGGTCTCAAGTGGAAGAAGTTTAAGAAGCCCTGCTCTAAGAGGAAGGAAAATCACATTGTTTTCTCAAGGGGGTGGGGTTGGAGAAAGAATGTAGATCTGAACATACAATTTAATCTAAAAAATAAAACAGGTAAGGGCTTGATATAACTCCTTCCCACCTGAGGCCAACATGTGGCCTAAAAATAAGGGCCTTGGTCCTCTGCCTCAGTATTTGTCCTTTCTTATTTTAGGCAAAAGATATTTGAGATAGCTACAACCTGGTGTACTTCAAAACACTGGAAGAGCAAGCTACCAGGTGGCCTGGGAGTGAAGTCCATACTGGTTTTAGCAATCAGCCAGTCCAGCAACAAGACCCTGCAGGAAAACCTTCAGGACCTAGCCCAGGACTTTATGCCATATTTTGAAGTGATATTGGTGATTTGAATGTAGAAGCTAATTTAAGTGTGAACCCACTATCCCCAAAGACTGAGGTGGTAGAGAGTACCCCCCACCACACACACACACACATACACACACATACACACACATACACACACACCCGGTTTTGGTGGAAAATGTTTGAAGTAAGTACTCCTTTGTAAAAACTAGACTTAACCAACCAAACAAATAAATAAAACAAATGAGAGATCCATCAGGGAAATCCCAGATCCATTTAATTAGATCTCTTAATTAAATGTGATAAGCTTATAGGAAGTGGGCCTTTGTTTGAAGCATTACGTGAGGAACCTTCCCATGGAGGGAGCATGACCATTGGCATTTTGCTCAGGGGATTACAGAACTCATGATTGGTTCCACAGGAGGATCACTCACATAGCTCTTGAACTGCATCCTACTTCAAGAAAAAAAGCTAAGTCATTCTGATAGTGTAGATCTGAAAGGAAGGGGGTTGCTCTTTAGCAGCCCCAAAGTGATTTCCTTTTGGGGAGAATCCAAACAATAGGGTGACGCTATGAGCCCAGGAGGAACCATGTAGCACCCAGTGGAAGGGTTAAGGATTCACAAGAATGTTCAATAGTTACCCCAACGGCAACCCTGAATTCAGCTCCCTCCCTAGGGGGAGCCGGTGGGTTATTTCACAATGATTTCTCATGTGTTTTTGTGAAAAGCATGGTAGTGCAGAAAAGGCAGGCCTCACAATCAGGATGCCCTGGGTTCAAAGCCCACCTCTCATTCATTCTGACTTTATGCACCTGAGTAAGTCCCTAACCAGTCAGTGCCAAAGGCAGATTTCTGAGATGAGAATAAGACTATGACTTCTGAGGTGGTGTTGCTGAATAGTTACTAATATGCACTTGAGAGGGAGTTTCTTTACCAGGAGTTCCCCAAAGAGATGAAATCACAGGTCTGTCGTCACCTCCAGCCTCCAAAGGGTTCTGTTTAGAGGGTCCTTGGGGCCTTTTGTATTTTTCACATTTTCTTTTTCTTTTCTTTTTTTTTTTTTAGTGAGGCAATTGGGGTTAAGTGACTTGCCCAGGGTCACACAGCTAGTAAGTGTTAAGTGTCTGAGGCTGGATTTGAACTCAGGTACTCCTGACTCCAGGGCCGGTGCTCTATCCACTGTGCTACCTAGCTGCCCCTATTTTTCACATTTTCATGAAGTCAAATAAAGGCTGTATGTAACAAAATACTTTGTTACACTGGATGTAGGCATAAGAACTAGATCTCTGTTACCTATTTTGGGAGGAAATCTAGACACAAGACAAATGGAAGCTATACTTAGAGATTTTCCTAGAGTAATCTCAGTCAGGCAACCAGTCAAAGACAGGGAAGGATCCTTTTGGGGTCAACCCCCAAGATGAGACTTGGTCAGCGTAAGCCTAGAGTCTTGAAGGAGCCCCTGGACCTTTAGTCACACAACAATGGAATATGGCCTATTTATGAGGTCTAGATAATTGAGTCTCCAGATAATCCCAAATTCTTATTTTACCCATTGATTTCTCTTTCTGTTTTCTCCAAGTCACAAATACACTCAACTTTATCCAAGAATTATTCACAAAGGACCCAAAAGGTTTACTTTCTACTTTGCTATTTATTTACTTTTCTGCTACCCCTATTGTAGAAGGACTGGTGATTCAGGTCAAAGGTGAAATGAAAGGCCTGGATACTCCATCAATCGGCCTTGAATAACAACCACCCTTAGAGACTTTATACAAATGACATTGGATCTCACCAAATCCAAAGAAGTGAAGAGAGGACAGACATAATGACCCCCATCTTATATATAAAGGAATTTTGGCATAGAGAGGGAGCCAGTTCATTAGGGAAGGTCACACAGCAAGTGAAAATGTTCTCAATTCCTAATCCAATGCTCTATCAGTTAAACCAGCCACCTGATTTCGCACCGGTTAGCAGACACAATAAAATGAGGCCGGATCTAAAAGAAACCAAGTTGCAGACTTGTAAAACTCTAAATAAAAATGGAAAAAAAAATGGATGACTCATGGTACTGATTTTTTATTTCTCTGAGAGACTGCTAATCACTGTTATCAAATGAATCAATATGCTGTTTAGTGTAGGAAGGTCTGATTAAAAGATTGCTGGCTCATGCATTTTGGAAATTATCTGTAGGACTATTCTGTTCCTACATTATCTGCTTGTCAAAGGCAAGGACAGAGGCTGTGGTGTACAGGGCATGATGAAGCATGGATGTGCCAAAAAGATGAGTCAACCACACAGACCCATCTAGTACAATAGGCAGTATTATAGCCAGGCTGCAAAAAAGCACCTAATTGCAAACAGTCAGAAGAAGGAAAAAAAATTCCCCAGTCTCAGAGAAAATTAACCTTGTGTATATATGAGAAGGTTCCTGCCAACAAAAGATGAACTATTTTTTGGACCTATATGAATAGAATGAGGAAGATGAAGAAAAGATAGGAAAAGGGTATTTGAAGAATGATAATGGGAGACAGAAACACATTATCTCCCATATCCCTCCAACTATCTAAATGGGAAAACCAGTAATAACAAATAAACTTTGCAAATTGAACATCCGTCCTCCAAGTTCCTCTGATTTCCCAATGAAAGAAGAAGCAAAAGCAAACAAACAAATGAACCAGAGCTCGATCCAAAAAGGATCGATAAAAATTACAGAGAGGGAGGGAGGAAGAAGAGAAAGATAGAATGGATGGAGTGAGAGAGGGAAGAAGGGAGAGAGACTGTGAAAGACACAGAGAGGAATAGAAACAGAGACAGAGAATGACAGAGAGAAAGGGAGGGAAAATGAGTGACAGAGAAAGAGAAAGATAGACAGAGACAGAAACATAGAGACAGAGAGAGAGAAAAAAGAGACCAAGGGAGAAAAACTGCCCCAGTAATTCACTTAGAGAAAGCATGTGGATATAGTATGACAATTATGATAGATGTGACAGATTATGACAATTATTTTAAAATTTCTCCCTTTTGGCAAAAATAAAACAAGTACACACAAAACATCTTGGTTCTGGATGCCAGATGATTAAACGCACTTCCCTTCTCTTGCCAGAAAGTGGGTGACTATGGATGTGGAATGCTGTATGTTTTCTATCAGCTGTAATAGCTGTTTCACTTTACTGGTTTTTCTTTGTTGAAAGGAAGGCGAGAGGAACAGTATGATGAGAAATGCCTATTCTGTAAAACAAGACAAAATACATAAAGCAGGAGAGGCGAATCAGGGAACAACAAAATTCCAAATTTTGTTCACAAGTTTAGAGCTATTTCTAGAAGTTTTCAAGAACTACATAAGAATTTACTTTGTTTTAAAGCAATTCCACCTGAATGCTGACATAGTGAAGCCGAGTCCAGAGGACCTTGCATACATTTTGGATGGTGCCCTCCAGTCTTATTGCAAATAGTTTTGGTCAGGTCTTCAGAGGAGGTTCATTACACACCTTGGCAGAGTTTTCTTGTGCATTGGCAAGTGGGCATGGCTCCCCAAAGGGACCACACACAGACATAACAGAGATGTTCTCTGCTGATGCTACTTTTGTATCCCCCCCGCTGCCTGGCCCCCTTCCTTCATCCTATTAGGAGGTTGGGGGGTAGGGGTAGTGGTGATTATTTGTAATTTAGTTGCCTTGCCCTGGTATGGTGATTCTCAACCTTCATTTTTCATTTATTTTGTTGTTGTTTGTCCTTCATTCTGGAAGAAGACCGTGACATCAGGGTGATTTCATGACTTGCACTGAATTGGATTTGAGTGAGGGAGGGCTGTGCGAGGTCATCGGCCTTACTCTCTCCTCCAGAGCCATCTGATGTAATTTACTTTAGTTTTTTGTTGAGGTGATGATTTAAAAAAATAGAACAATCCAATGGAGGATAGCAGGTATCTGTGAAACTACCAATAAGGGTGTTAGTTTCAACAATACTGGGGATCACTGGAGGAGGGGAAGAATGTTGGAGTGTATGTTCACAATGATGGCTTTGTTCAAACAGCCCTGCTTCTCTCCTTTTCCAGGGGCATAGGGACATTAGCAATGGGCAAAGGCTTCCTTATGTGTATAGTACCTTAGGGAAGGAGTACATGAGAAAATATGCACTAGTCCAGGAAATCTTCATTGTGTGTGTACTTGTCTGTGTGAGATGAGTTCTTTTGGAAGTCTAGTAAAGCCTCTGATGTCTTACTTAGAATGTTTTTAAATGTGTAGGGTTACAAAGAATATCAACTATAGGGAAAAACTACATTTTTCCTCATCCAAATTCACTTCCTGTAATTGATCCATTGACTCCCAAGAAGATCTGTGAACCCTAGCTTAAGGACCCCTGCTCCAGTAGAAAGAGCAGTGGATTGAGCATGGCATTATGGTAGATGTGTGGATGAGGTGGAATGTGTGGATTAGGATGTGAATGAAACAACCAAGAATGTATTTGGTTTGTCCCCATGTGTGCATACATGTAGGCATGGGCTATATTCAATTCAATTCAATAAACATTTATCAAGTACCTACTATGTGCCAGGCAGTGTGCTAAATGCCGGGGATACAAATAAAAAAGCTTCATCCTTGTCCTCAAGGACCTTACAATCTAAAAAAGAAAACACACAAAAGGAAGCTGAAAAGGGGAGCTGAGGAGGAACCATCAGGTGTGAAGGCATCTTATCCCCTGAAGTCAAAACAGGGCAGAGCTGCTGTTTGAAAATGGAGTTAGCAGGCTATAAGGGAAGGCTTTGGGAGGAGTTTAAGGTTCCGTCTCCTAGCCCTCCAGTTAGAGGGGAGAGGAAACTAAGGGTGAGTTGAGAAGATGTTGAAGATCAAAACCTGAGTCAGTCTTAGTTGTGATGTGCTTTCAGATTATCTGCTGATTCTGAGGGGAAACAGGGATGCAGCATGTTGTTCCCTGGAGTCAAAGCCAAGCAGAGAAGCTGATGGAAAATGGAGAATGGATGTATGAGTGCCTGTGTGTGAGTACATGGAAATGTATGTATGTATACCTATAGTTCATGAGCACCTGTACGCATGTATATATATATATATATATATATATATATATATATATATATATATATATATATATATATATATATATATATATATATATATATATATAAAATGAGTTTATGTGGATGTCTACATGTGAGTCCATATATATTTGTATGTGTAATGTGAGTGCATGTGGCCAGGGATATGTGAGTGTCTGTGTATAAATATATGAAAATGTATATATATACAAGCATATGAACACATGGGTGTCTGTGTGTATGTCTACATTCTGGAAAGAGCAGCTAGGTGGTGTGGTGTATAGAGCATTGACCCTGAAGTTAGGAGGACCTGAGTTCAAATTTCACCTCAGACACTTATTAGCTCTGTGACCCTGGGCATGTCTCCTTTAAACATCCGGGACCATCTCCAGTTGTACTGATATATATCTTGCCACTGGACCCAGATGGGCTCTGGAGGAGAAAGTGAGGCTGGTGACCTTACACACCCTCCCTTACTTAAATCCAATTCAGTACAAGTCATGACATCACCCTGATGTCACGGTCCTCTTCCACATCAAAGGAGAAACAACAACAACATATTGGGAGCTAATGTGGATGTCTGAGTGCAAATTTATATTTGTTATCTTTATGTGTAATGTGAATATATATGGATATGCAGTAGAGGGCATTTGGGCATGTGGCAGAAGTGAAGGTGTGATAGAAGCCTATTACAAATTGCCCAGTCAGAAGGAAGAAAAGGATGATGAATTCCTGAAGAGTTTAGATAGAGTTGTGATGGGAGATTTCAAGTATCTAGATATCTGCTGGAGAGTTGTCTCTATTAATAATGAAACAGGAGGCAGCTAGGTGGTGCAGTGGATATAGCACCGGCCTTGGACACAGGAGGACCTGAGTTCAAATCCGGTCTCAGACACTTGACACTTACTAGCTGTGTGACCCTGGGCAAGTCACTTAACCCTCATTGCCTTGCAAAAAAAAAATAATGAAACATCTGATAAAATTCTGACTTGTCTGATAATTATTTCTTCTTTCTGAAGATAGAAGGAGAGATGAGTCATTCTGATATTTTGGATTTGTTTCTGACCAATGAAAAGGAAATGGTTATCAAATTAGAAAGGAAGAGGATAGGCGTGTGCTGGAGCAGAACTGATTGTTAAATTATCAGTTTGAGCAATTACACCTTGAAAATAGGCAAATGCTGCAAATTAGGGCTTGATTTATTGTGATGATGATTGCCTTTACTTAAGAAGTGATAGAGAAAATGTTAATAATGCAAATTAAACTTAATGTCCTGTCATACCGTACATACCCCCCCTCCCCAAGATGATTGTTAAATATTTGCCAACACACTACTGGATAGACACCTAGAGAGAAAGTTCCCACACCATCTTCAAATCTGTGATGGATGAGGAGAGGTAACTATGTATCATCTGAAAGGAGCTGCTATGGACACAGACTCCATAAGGGAAGTAGGGTCAGGAAAATTTTTATTGGAGGCTTATATAAACAGGATTTTTATAATGGACTTTAGAACTCAGCTGATTTGACTGATCCCTTCATTTTACAAATAAGGGAACCTATAGAGGTTAAGTGACTTGTCAATGCAGAGATTTGAACCTGGGTCTTCTAACTCCAAAATCCAATGTTCTTGCTATTCTATTGTCAGGACTCTGCAAGTTCACATGGGTCAGAAGTAAAGTGTAGAAGTTAAATTAGTTTTTGGGACCTTAGACTCCATAAACAGAAACATTATGTCAGGAGAAAGGAAAGTGATAGTCCTGCAATAGTCTGCCCTGGTCAGAAAGCATCTAGAATGTTGCATTCAGTTCTAAACATCACTATTTAGAAAGAAGATCAGCAAACTGAAACACATCCAGACGTGGAAATTCAAAATGATAAAGGGACTAAAAATTTTTATATATGACAGCTAGTTCAAGGAACTGGGGCTATTTATCCTGGGGGAAAAAAAAGAATTTTATTGTTGTTCAGTTGTGTCTGACTCTTTGTGACCCCATGGACCATCCTGATAGAGGGATTTTCTTGGCAAGATGGTGGAGTAGTTTGCCATTTCCTTCTCCAGTTGATTAAGGCAAACAGAGGTTAAGTGACTTGCCCAGGATCACACAGCTAGCAAGTCTCTGAGGCTGAATTTGAACTTAGGTCTCCTTACTGCAGGCTCGGCACTCTATAAGCTACCTAGCTGCCTAAGAAAAGACTTAGGGAATCATAATCACTGTCTTCAGACATTTGAAAGGGTGTCACATCGAAGAGAGGTTAAATTAATTTGTTTGGCCCTGGAAAGCAGAACTGTGACCAATAGTAAGTTAGAAAGAGGTTTCTAAAATTGAGATATCCAAAGAAAAGAGCTGCTTCAGAAAGTAATGAATTCCCTGTCACTGGGAGGTTTTCGACAGAGGCTCAATAATCACACATGAGGAACATTCTAGACAATAGTCATGCTTCAGGTGAAGGAGGATGTTGTTGTCATCAGTAAACATTCATTAAGTATTTCTTAGTTGGAGAAAAAGTAAAGGTTCTGAGGTGAGGTTGGGCATTGTGCATTTAGTCATTGCCAACATGAACTAAGTTGTCTGGAGTCTGCCAGGCAGAGACCTCTAGGAATGCTCTGTGTAGGTGGGCCAGACAGGGTAACACAAATTGGTGGTTGTGCAGTACAATGCTTAGAGCCAAAGGATCCTTCAGAGTCAAGGGGAATGCATAGCCACTGTTGGCAATTGCTGGGTTTGGGCAGATGATTAGTTGACTATCTGAAAGTCAAAGCCAATGGCAACACTGGTTGGAGCAACACAGGCCTTATATGAAGGGATGAGGAGCCATATCTGGCACTTTGTGAATACACAGAAAGTGGAGTGCATGGCAGGTAACCTAGAGAGTCATGATTAATGAGTCTGGTCAGGATCAGATAAGAATTGGCAAGGTGAGTGTTGGACCAAAGCTGAAGGTGATAGCTGGAGGTAATGGTTCTGCCAGAGTCTCTCTGTGATTTATACCTTTTTTCTTTCTTTCTTTCTTTTTTTTTTTTTTTAGTGAGGCAATTGGGGTTAAGTGACTTGCCCAGGGTCACACAGCTAGTAAGTGTTAAGTGTCTGAGGCCGGATTTGAACTCAGGTACTCCTGACTCCAGGGCCAGTGCTCTATCCACTGCGCCACCTAGCTGCCCCATTTGTACCTTTTTAATTGAGCTGTTTGGCAGCCTGGAGCCATCCTTGCTCCTGTTTGGTACATCTGGGGCCTTAATGAAACTCTATCACCCCTGTGGTTTCAGGTCACATAGGCAAATCTTTGAATTTTTCACCAAATTTCTCTGAGTTGGAAGGCAGAAAGATGTTTTGGGGGATGGAATGATGATCCTTTCTAATCCTAGAGGCATCACTTCTCTACCAGCATCAAAGAAAGGATCAAGAGAGCATTGGCATCCAAGACTATAATAAAGAACATACCAGTGTGACTACCACAAAAGGGAGAAGTAGCAGATAAAATTAAAGAGGTAGGTGGTAGTTAGACTAGGGAGGGCATTGAATGCCAGGGTAAGAAGTTTAGACTTGACTATTTGGGAAATCAGGAATTACTGAAGTTTGGGTATGGGAAGTTATGCAGAGCAAAGGATTAGGAAGATTAATCTGGCAATAGAACATAGCATGGATGCCAGAGGTGAAAAAACTAGAGGCAAGAATACTGTTGGGAGACTATTAAAATGGTCCAACCATGAATTAATGAATGCCTAAACAGGGTGGTGGCAGTGAAACCAGAAAGGAAAGACTAGATGCAAGAGATGGTAACAAGAGAAAGCCAACAAAACTTAATGACTGATTGGATTGGGCAATAGAAAGAGAGGAATTCAAATCAAAGGTGAAGTTTTGAGCCTCGGCAGCTGGGATGACAGTGATACCATTGTTTACTAGAGGGAAGAGGCAACATGGCATATTAGGGAAAACACCATACTGGGGGTGAGGAAACTCTGCTATTAATCATCTGTGTGACCTTAGTCAAGGAACTTTCCCTTTCTGGGCATCAGTTTTCTTATTTGTAAAAAGAGGGAGTTGGGTTAATGTCATCTAGCTCTAGAATGATGAGTTCACTTTAAGGCATGTTGAGTTTTTTTTTTTTTTAAAGACATGTTGAGTTTGAGGTGTTAGTGGCACAACCAGGTGGAAAAATATGGGGTTGTAGAAAAGGTCCTGGAGTCTCATCTTTGTCCTACTAATTCCTATGGGACCTGAAGAAAGGAAGGAAATGAGCACTTATTAAGTACCCACCGTGATCCAGTCATTGTGCTAAGCATCTTTTCAATACTATCTCATTTGATTCTCATGAGAATCCTGTATGGGAGGTGCTATTATTATCCCCATTCTATACTTAAAGAAACAGGCAGACAGAGGTAGTGTGGCTTGCCCAGGGTCACACAACTGGTAAGTGTACAAGGCTAAATTTGAATTCAGGTCTTCTGAGTTTGAATCTACCACTTTATTCACTATACTGCCTAGTTCCTAAGTTATTTTGTCTTTCTGGGCCATAAAATGAGATGATTTCTAAGAAATCCTACAGTTCTAAAGTTTCAAATGCAGAGGTGTGCTAAACCTAGCCTAAATCAGTTCCCAAGCCAACTGTTCAATTTTCAGTGTGAATATTTACATCCTAGGAATCAGAAAATGCTGCAAATCAGGATCTGTTATTGTTTTTGTTGATCATACAGACTTGAGATAGTTATGGGAAAATTCTTAATAATTCATATTAAATTTAAAGGTGTATTCTTTGTACATTTTTCTTTGTTAAACATTTATCAGTATACCACTGTTTATATCCTATCACCTTAAAGGTAGGGCAGACACTCAGGAGAGAAGGGAAGGTTGAAGATACAGATGTTATCTATACAGAGGTAAAAGCTGGAATCTTAAGAGAGGACGATGAGATCACCAAGGGAGAGAGTATATAGAAAGAAGTAAGAAGAACCTTGGGGTAATGACCACATTTAAGGGACAGGAAGAGGAGGTAGAACTTCTGAAAGAGACAGAGAAACAACCGGGGAAGAATTTCAAGAAGAAAGAAGCACTCAGAATTGTCAAAAGCTGAAGAGAGATTGAGGGAGATGAGGGCTGAATATAGAATCATTTGCAGTATTAATTAGAAGAGAGCAAGAATGGGTTTCATAGAGCCACAGGATGGCCTAATTTAATTGTCAGGAAGGGAATGTAGAAAAGCCCTGAGATAAAATGTGTTTCCTGCTGATAATGGGCTTGGGTAAGAAAAAAAAGAGTGGAAGACCCTGAGCATCCATTGGTAGTGTGAGAGCCTCAATATCTCCAGAGTTTCCCAGAGGGGGAAAAGAAAAGACATTGACGTGACCACCACACAAGTTCAGGCCCTCACCACTTGTCTGGATTATTGCAATAACTCTGCTAATGGGCCTCCCTTACTTCAAGCCTCTCCCCACTCCAATCTATCCTTCACACAGCTGCCCTATTGATATTTCTAAAGCACCAGTCTAACCTTGTCATGTATTTGGTCCTCTGAGCTCTGGACCCTCCCCTCTAACTGCCGGTGGGACATCTCTACTTTGATGTCCCACAGGGATTTCCATCTCAACATTGCCAAAAACGAAATTTGTTATCTTTTCTTCTAAACCCACTTTTCCTCCAAATATCATTTCTTCTTGTCACCCAGCTTTGGAATCTAGAAGTTATCCCGGAATCTCAGACGTAGAGGAGGGGTTCTTACCATTGGATGTCATGGACACCATTAGCCAGTCTCAGAATAACATGTTTTAATGCAGAAAATCAAATTCATAGAATTACAAAGGAAATGAGGTCTAGTGAAATATAGTTATCAAAATATTTTAAAAGCCAGAAGATAGGTCGGTTTCCTAAGGTGATTAGGGAAAAAGGAAGATAACCCATATGTTCTAAAATAT